>NC_088327.1:1327500-1505000 GCF_036884655.1 Musa acuminata AAA Group
AAGATGATTAAGGACATGAATTTGCCAGTTTATAATCCTTATCCAATCCTTTCAGCTCTGCTGCAATATCCACCACTCATCCAACCAAGTAACCCATCCACCAGCACTGGCCAAAACTACAACACTTCATCTCCTCTATCCCTCCCAGCTTTGCTCCCACCAAGAGTAAGAACAAGCAGCAGCAGAAGAGTGGTAGAGGAAGGTGACAAGATGGCCCTCAAGCTTTGGGCTTCTTCAGCTGCCAATGCCCTCAGGATCTCCTGCAGTGGTGCCAGGACTCCTTTCCCTGCCTTCTCCATCTCAAGATGCTTCTCCTCTGGTATAAAAGAACTCTTACTGTCTCCAGCATGCAAAGTGTCATTTCCAAACTAGTCCTTCATCTATTTCAAAGGATTTGACAGGAGAGTCTATTGAGATTGCTGTGTTCTTTCAGTGTTTGGTGAGATTTTGAGGAAATTGGATGCACTTTCTTGTGTCTCAGTCCAAAGATTTTATATGCCTAAGAAACTGTTAACTGGTTGAGCACACAACTTGTTTGTTCATTCTAATTCAATGCTTTCTTATTCTTTCTTGGAAGAAAGAGATTGGAAACTACTATGTTGCAGTCTTCAATTCTGCTACCTTTCTTTTCTGCTTGCAGTCATAGATGGCTTGAAGTACACCAGTTCTCATGAGTGGGTGAAGCATGAGGGTTCTGTGGCTACCATTGGCATCACTGATCATGCTCAGGTATGGCATGTCCTAATTAACCTCAATCAATGATAATATGACATTCTAGTTCATCTATGCAAAACCCCAACAGAATCTTTGTAACTAAAATGCAATGCAGGAATCTTGACATGCTTTCCTTTATTGTGGATGGAAATCATGGCAAATGGCTGCTGTCACTTCTTCTTGCATGCTTGACTGCTATTTCATGTCCTCCTTGGGGAGAGAGAAAGATAGAGTTTCTGTATGGTGTGTTCATGGTGTTTATTGGGCAGGGCCATCTCGGGGAGGTGGTGTTTGTGGAGCTGCCAGAATCTGGAGTAGCAGTTGCAAAAGGAGGCAGCTTTGGAGCAGTGGAGAGTGTCAAAGCAACAAGTGATGTCAACTCCCCTGTCTCTGGTGAAGTCATTGAAGTCAACGCCAAGCTAACTGAGACTCCTGGTCTGGTAGTTCCTCCAACTTGGCCTGCCTCTCTTCATTCATATATCCTTTTACTGGGCTGAATCATATTGGACCAATGCAGCTTAGCTCACTGATGCATTTTGGCCTTCTTCTCTAGATCAACACAAGCCCATATGAAGATGGATGGATGATCAAGGTCAAACCCAGTGATCCATCTGAACTCAACTCATTAATGGGCTCCAAGGAGTACACCAAGTGTTGTGAGGAAGAAGATGCTCACTAGAGCATGAAAATTAACTGATCCTGTGAAGGACCATAAACCTTCATGTTACTCTTTGGAGACTAGCTCTATTCTCTTCTATCTTGTTCTTGTTTCTGTTGTTGTCATTCCTGCTCTTCTTGCTGCTGTTTGGAAGATTCTGATGGGTGTCTGATTTCTCATGGCAAGACTATCTTTTAATGATGGACAAAAAAAAAAAAAAAGAGAGACTCTTTTAGCTTCTTAAATTTGAGAATTTGTGGTGTCTAAGCATATCATAAACTGCAGATTTATTAGTAATATTTGGGTTTGGCATCTGCAGAAACCTCTTTCTGGAAGCAGCAAACTATTCCACCATTTTGATCTATTTTATGGCTGAAGAGATCTTGTAGTTTTGGCATTTGCCATAACTCTGAACTGAAGTAGAACTCAACCATAATCATGCACTTATAATTTCATTTTCACCCTAAAAGAGGTGCACAATCCTCAAATTATCTGAGAGGATCATATCATGATTACTTAGATCAATTTTGCAGTATCTGGATTTGCATGTCATTGAGCACCTCTCTAAGTATCCCATATCTCAAAGATGATCTCAATCTTGAAGAAGATGTATCCAATTTCAGAACACAATTTAAAGCTCAAATCTGAATCAGTATATTCCAACACTTCATGCTCTAATCTTCTGAAGATGTTAAAGAAGTTCATGTTTTATTCGAAATCGAAAAAGAAAAAAAAAACAATAGGGATTGAACCCATTACTTGGGATTCTTGACCTAATGATAGTTCAAGTGATCTTCAACTCTTGGCATGAATCAAACTCCTATTTGATGAATTCTATATTCACATTTTAACTCAAACAGATTCAACTTTATGATATAAAAGAAGATCCAAAATATGAGTATAACATGCAGAAACTATGATCCAAACTGGTCCTAAGCTTCCCATCATTCAAAGACAAAGAAGTCCTCCTAATGGACACATCTCTATTCAGCTTGACTTCCTTCCCACTGCAGGCACTCATCACACCTTCTCTCATCTTTGCTCGGCTGTCTGCCACACCAGTCAATTAGGCATCAAGAGATCATTGCAGTTGCTAATCATGCAGCCAATCGGTCATCGTTTCAGTTCATCATCATACAGCGAGCTGCAGGCCAAGTCAATTGGATTGTCCATCAAGGTAACACCTCAATTATTGGCCATGTGTGCACAAGTGATGGTGCCTTGCACAGCTTCGCGCAAGCAAAAGCTACCACAGTGGCAATAGCATATCCCTTCTGACGAAGGCACCCTTCTTGGAGCTGGTACGCCAACGCCACGGACGGCCAAAAAAAGCACACCAAGGATGAGAGGTGTGGCGGAAGGCTTCCACTGTTGTGCACGTTTAGCCAAGACATTGTGGAGCATTAAATGCAGTGCGTAGTATTCACTGCAGCAATCATGTAATAGGTACCGTAATTAAGACAAACACCTTGTCGATGGGGTTTGCCGCTCCGAAGAAGGAGAGTAGCAGCCTTAATGGAAGGGAGGAAACGCGGACGGAAACAGTGCCCAGTTCCCAGCGGCATGATTTAGCTGACAACAAAAGGAATTTAAACGTGAGGAGCAAGTCTAGATGAAGACGACAGATGACTCCCAGGGATGAGGTCATGACCGAGAACCAGAAGCTTGGCCTACCAATTGCGCTCATTCAACAAACACTTGGTGGACGAGACCGATCTCGATCTATTCAGTGTCCTCGAAGACATTGCATGGCCAGATCGATGTGTAAATCGCGTGGTGACACTGACACCTGACGTCGACTGCGCCGATCCGAGCTGGAGGCGTGGAAATTCACGGCCATGCAGTTTCAGATAAGGCTGCGATCGACGAAGAAGTCACGGGGTCGAGCTCGTCAGCATCGGCTCTGGCTTCTCAGACATTTCATCACACGGTCATCTACAGGAGGCGGGCAGACAGCAGCAAAAGATGGTGGAGATGACAATGGCTGTCGGCGGCAGCCGTCACACACCTCTCACTTGTGCACACGGCGACGGAAGAGAGCGGTCGCATCCGAAGGCTCTCCCAAAGAGTCAAAAGGTCTGCGTGTTCCTACTACTTCTTGTTGTTTCTTAGCCTCTGTGCTAATGAAGCCACAAATCATAGTTGTGGTTTATGTGAGAGAGATGTTGACCATAATCTTTCCATATAAAGACCATCTGACATTTCCTGATTTTAACTTTGTATGTCCCATAAAAGAGGTTGTATTTTCCTAATTATTTATTTTATTATTTTCCTAATTATATTTATTTATTTATTTATTTGGGTTTATAATTAAATACTTGAGTCTAAATCGATGTTACGATATAAATAAATAAATATATATTATGTACTCTTTTTCGATAAATTAAAACTTTTAGGATAATCGATCGTCTAATCGAGTCATTTGTCATCTTTTAAGCATGTTTTAGTCATTATTATAAATATGAATATGTTAATATGAGGTAGTGAAAACTACACGTGCATGAAAATTTTGGCTTGGATCGAACAATACAACTCTTCAATCATCGATGTTAACATTTGAACCTCTTTCAAAGAATAATAACATCTAATTCGTCATAATTTAAATCATTGTTCACGTTGAAAGAAAATTATGCATCAAACATTGAACCTCTGATCACATCAAACTTGGCAATCGACTGCGGTTTGGATCATCGTTCACGTCGGGAAGCTTTCATCCATGGAGGACGAACCTTCGAGCTCCTCCCATCCTTCCCGGAGAAAGTGTCTCTGCAACTTGCGAATGTAACCTCGGTCGACAGCGATGGATCATGGCGAAAGAGATATCGCCATGTTACAAGTCGCCCGTGTGTGTCACACTCGAGGCAATGGTGCCATTCCCAGCTCTGCAAGCAAAAGCTCGATCCGGTGACAGCGACGTGCCCCCCTGTGACGCGCGCCATTACAAAGATCAATACTTTGTTAGGCAAAGTCGCAGCAAATCCGGAGAGACACAGGTCTGAGAACCCCTGCAACCTTCGGATTCAAGTAATGGGACGACAGGACCGGTGGATTGAAATGGCGGAGAGGAGGGAATATCGAGCACAGAGTGGGGCGACAATTGGTCGAACAGGTAGTGGCATGCACGACGCAAACCGATGGCGTAACGAAAACGAAGACCTCGGTGATCAATGATGAGCCGAGGAGAGATGACGGTGAGCTCAGTTCATAGTTCATCGTATGGGGACATGGATGGCCCGTGGAAAGTCTTTGTCGATCCAACAACGAGGTAGAGGAGCATCTTGAAGAAGACCGTGGAAAAGGGTCGAATGGTGGTCTACAGCACGGTGATGGTGACGCTGCGCGTGCTAGTTGGACTCCGAGCTGTAAGTGTGGAAATCCTGGTAAGATCCCAACGAAGCTCGGAGGAAGCATGATCTCATTGTGCGCTTATAGATAAGATGTGATGCGTAGTGCGGCATGTCAGCAAAGGCTGCCGCTGATAAGTCAAACCATCGAGCTCCATACGAGCTACCGCTTCTCACACACCTCCAGTGGCCGAGAACGAAAGAGACGATGGATCCAGTTCAGCAGCTACGAAGTGGAAGATCGACGTGACCGAGAGCTTGGACCTTCGTCGTCGCAGAAAAGCCAGACAAGAGCGTACCTTTCGATTCAGAGCGCTGTAAAGCGTAGTCGATATATCTGCAGAGAGACTCTTCCTGGTTCATGAATCCGAAAGAGAAAGGAAAGAAGAATCACCTTCACATCGCTTTTGTCTTCTTCTGTTTGCTTCCTCGCGGACGAATTGGCAGTTTCTCTCCATGGAATTTTCTCGTCTTCAAGAAGCCAAATCCTATGTGAGTTCCTGCAGAAGGTGATGTGGTGTTGATCCAAGAAATGTCTGCAACACATGCGAGGCTGCTATGCATACTTGATTTGACATTCTTTCAGGTTGAAGAAACATGGAAATAGGAAGAAAAATCCAAGTCTCAGAAGAGATCTTCGCAGCTTTGATATCTTGCGAATCGAGAAGATGTAACATCATTCGTTCTAATTGCCTAAGCGCAAACCGATGACTCGTGGTGTGGGAATAGCTCCGGAGGAGAAACTTCCTCGTCAATAATTTAGATGACTGGCTTGCCGCTGTCAAACTCTGCATCATGCGCAGCATTAATGGCTCAAAGACATTCTTACTTGTCCTTCTTCCGGCTGTCGCAGGGTGACTTCCTTAGCTTTCACATACTTGGACTGTCTCGAGAGCACAAACAATGGTGACCGAGAAAGAACTGTTGGGACTGTGGCTTAGCATGTTTCGAGCACCATGATGCTGCACGAAGTTAGGTTGTCAAGACAAAAACAAGTGCACGAGATCAAGTTGCAGACAACTGCAGTGGAATCATGACGGCACCATAGCCTATCGCTTCTCATCGAAAGTCAAAGAATGACCAGACTTTCCCATGGTGGTTAAATATCTTAATCACATTGACAGAGACTAAAGCAAAAGCTATGGAGGTGCAAAGTTAAACTAGGCTACAATGTTGGTAGCCTATAAAGATGATGATTTGAGAGACCTCACCTCTTCTTCTCCGAGTCACCGAGGAAAGAATTGTTCCCACACAGACAGGAAGAAGGTATCGAGATCGTCGATTTGACGATTCATGCCAAAACCAATGTGAAGTGTTGGCCTGCTAGCTAAGATTTTGGAAATGGTGGTAACAGATCTATCATCATGTCATGGAAAACGTTCCTGAAAAATGGTATGAGAAGGGCTCCACATCTCACTGTAGAACATGATTTGTATGAATCATGCTGAAGGTTGACCTTTATTTTCTCATGTTTCGGGCCATCCAGAGAACCATATGTGGTTTTTCAGACCGACAAGGTTGCACAGAGAAGACAACCCACCAAGAGAAATCAACATGCAAAAACCACCTACTTCTGAGCAACTAAGAATTCCTTTGATCAAGACCAAACATTAGAAACCAAGTTCTTACACACTGCAAATGCTAACACAGAGAGTGATTGTCACAAGTATGCCAATTTCTCAGTTTGAGACTATTCTTGTTCTTCCGTGTAGACACCGATAACCATAAAGTAATCGAATCTTCGAATCAGTTCACACAAATAGACAAAAGAATTAGACTCAAGCCAATGTGTTTCGGCTCTACGATCGATACGCTGCTTATAAACACAAGTTCTTAGACATATAAGTTGCCAAGGTTTTCAAGGAGCTCACTATGCTGATTCCACATGCACAAAGAAGAAATGATTAATGGACACCAAACACAAAATACCTTTTTTTCTTCAGTATCGGATGCGGCTAAAACTCTTGCTATTCTAGTTAACTTGGAAAGCATCCTTTTTTTTTCGATGTCTGCTAAGAACTTGGAAGATGATTACCCTTCTCATGTAAATGTATCTGTCTTCTTTCTGTAGCTAAGCAAGTATCAAAATCCAAGTGGATCACCTCTGTTTCCCTACCAACTTGAAGGCTTGTCATTTTCGGCTTCTTTTTGGCTTTGATTTGGCCATGTGGGCAAATCGCATCACATCATCCTCCTGAATTTCCAATCTCAACCATTGATGCATGTCCCTGACCTCTATAAATTCCCATTCCCCCTCACTGCAATTTCTTCATTCAAGGCTCTCCTTTCTTCTCTCTTTCTTACATTCCACTCTTGTGCTCCTCTTATCGCTCTAATCTCCCTACTGTGGTGCAGCAATGGCCAGCTCCGAGAGATCGAAAATGGTCTGCACCTCTTCCACCTGCTTGCCGACCTCTTCACCTTCCTGTGACAATAGACAGGACAACTTGGCATGGTCAGACTAACAAAGTTGAGGTGCTACTGCAGGAAAAAGAGGAGAGAGCAATAGAAGTCGGCGCGGTGAAGAGCAGAAGTGATTCCTTGAATAAGGACGTAAACGGAGAGAAGGATGAGCGATATGAATACACACTTGATGGATCGGTGGACGCAAGGGGCAGGCCTGCAGCCAAAGGCAAGACAGGAGGGTGGGTGGCTGGAGCTCTTCTGCTAGGTAATCTATCTTTTCTCATGCTAAAATAATCTTCTGAATACAAGGTGATGACGAACTGTTGAAAATTCGTTGCAATCATGAGCTGACATCCTTCGTCTCCTTCTAGCCATTTTAAATGAGAGATGACGAAGTAAGCCCTGCTAGTTTGGTGCTCTTCCAACTTTGGTTCCACTCACACAAACAAATAAGATATATTCCAAAGAAACAAAAGCATCAGTTTTATTGGATTGGATCTCCATATCCAGGAGGTTGAAAGCATGAAAAGGATCAATATTTACTTTCTGAGGGAAAAGATCTATATCTTTCTCTTGTTTCAGAACAAGAAATTGTTTAGTGACACCTGAATAACACACAAAGAAAAGATCTAGATCTTTCTCTTGTTTCAGAACAAGAAATTGTTTGGTGACACCTGAATAGCACACAAAGAAAAGATCTATATCTTTCTCTTGTTCCAGAATAAGAAATTGTTTGGTGACACCTGAATAGCACACAAAGAAAAGATCTATATCTTTCTCTTGTTCCAGAACAAGAAATTGTTTGGTGACACCTGAATAGCACACAAAGAAAAGATATAATCTTTCTCTTGTTTCAGAACAAGAAATTGTTTAGTGACACCTGAATAGGACACAAAGATATATCAGACCACCATAAAACAACTTTAGAATGTATTCATGATCCTTTAGAAGCTATAACCAGACAACATAGTTTGATTAAAGCTGTGACAATCACCAGTGATGGATCTGTTTTATTCTGATGCCTGTTATTTTGCTGGAAGTTAACAATTCCCTGAAGTGTTTCTTCTGATTGCTAACTTTGGATCTCATTGAAGCTATACATCAACTGGTCACTGATTAGTTCTAAGTCATCTTGATTACCAAGACGATAACTGGCTCAGTTAGAATTCCGAGTGTAAAGATATGTGTTCATCTAATCAATTATTAACTTCAGGACCACAGATGTGCATATGCTTCCTAGAGAAACAATAGATGTATTCTTGTCATCCTTCCTCGAGAAAAAGAGGAAATCGATGATGGATCTTTTGATGCCATCAGCGCAAGTAATATCCAGTAAAGATCACTGATAGAGATGCATGTTCTAAAGTGGGTCTCTGTGGTAGTAAAGGAACAATCTTACCAGGATATGATGCTGGCCAGATGATCTTTATAGGTAACTCCTTCACCAACTTCTTCACCAAACAGAAGTTAGACTTTTCTTGTAGACTTGCGTCTGGTAGATTCTTTGCTAGGCCTCCTGAGCTTGAGTTCCACTTGTCAATGAACTCGGCAAACAGGGAAGCATCAACATCACAGGGTCCTTGTCATTGTGCCACAGTCTGCAATCACAGCTGTGAATTCTTGAACCAGAAAAGACTGACTTCTTTCTTTTAGATTCAAGAAAGACACATGACTCTGATGGTAAGCATATTTGGATTGTGCTCTTATGATCTAGAAAGAAATATAATCAAGATCAACATCAATATACTTGGAAGAAACCTCTCAAACCAATGCCAAGGTGGCTAATCGTGACACAAACTTTATGCTCTAAACATCATCGATATATGTTTGAATGACCATGCACATACCGTGATCATAATAATGGTGATGTTGATGCAGTGAACCAGGGATTGGCGACGCTGGCGTTCTTCGGGGTGGGGGTGAACTTGGTGTTGTTCCTAACAAGAGTCCTGCAGCAGAACAACGCGGATGCAGCTAACAATGTCAGCAAATGGACGGGCACTGTCTACATCTTCTCCCTTGTGGGCGCCTTCCTCAGCGACTCCTACTGGGGAAGATACAAGACCTGTGCCATCTTCCAAGTCATCTTCGTAATTGTGAGTCTGCATGCTTTCTCCTACTCCAAGAACAATCACCGTGAGCAGCAGGCAGAAACTTACGGATTGGTTTTGGATGACAGGGGTTGGGGTTGCTGTCACTGTCGACTTACTTGTTTCTTCTGAAACCCTCAGGGTGTGGCCAAGAGCACCTCCTGTGTGGGCCGCACTCGAGCATGGAGCTCGGAGTGTTCTACCTTTCGGTGTATCTCATCGCCCTGGGGAACGGAGGGTACCAGCCCAACGTAGCCACCTTCGGGGCAGACCAGTTCGATGAGGAGGACCGCAGCGAGGCACACTCCAAGGTCTCCTTCTTCAGCTACTTCTATTTGGCCCTCAACCTGGGCTCCCTCTTCTCCAACACCTTCTTGGTCTACTTCGAGGACAAGGGCATGTGGGCTCTAGGCTTCTGGGCCTCTGCAGGCTCCGCCCTGGTCGCCCTCCTCCTCTTCCTCTGCGGGACGCCTCGCTACAGGCACTTCAGACCCGTCGGCAACCCCCTCTCCCGGGTGTGCCAGGTCGTCATCGCCGCGTCCAGGAAATGGAGGCTCCATATGCCCCTCGGAGGCTATGATCTGTACGAGGTGGAAGCCAAGGAGGCCTCCGCTGCTGCTGGCAGTAGAAAGATACTCCACACCCATGGCTTCAAGTATGTTTCGTCTCCCTTGTCTTGCGTGCATGGCATGCGCACCGGCTTCCATCTTCGTTGATCTAACTCGAGGTGATCTGCCGTCGTAGGTTCTTGGACCGAGCTGCGATCGTGGATCCGAGCAATGACTTCGTGATCCGAGAAGACATGTCGAGCGCTCGTGATCCGTGGCGCCTCTGCCCCATCACGCAGGTGGAGGAGCTGAAATGCGTGCTGCGGCTCCTCCCCATATGGCTCACCACCATCATCTACTCCGTCGTCTTCACGCAGATGGCCTCCCTGTTCGTGGAGCAAGGCGCGGCCATGAACACCACCGTCGCCGGGTTCCGCATCCCCCCCGCGAGCATGTCAGCCTTCGACATCGCCAGCGTCGCGCTCTTCATCTTCTTCTACCGCAGGCTCCTCAGCCCCTTGGTCTCGAGGCTTTGCAGGAACCCACGAGGGCTGACGGAGTTGCAGAGAATGGGGGTCGGCCTGGTCATAGCCGTCATGGCGATGATCTCCGCCGGGACAGTGGAGGTCTACCGGCTGAAGCACGTCTGCAGCGGCTGCGACGACGACAGCTCGCTGAGCATTCTGTGGCAGATCCCCCAGTACATGCTGATCGGGGCCTCGGAGGTGTTCATGTATGTGGGTCAGCTGGAGTTCTTCAACAGCCAGGCGCCGGACGGGCTGAAGAGCTTCGGCAGCGCGCTCTGCATGACCTCCATCTCCTTCGGCAACTACGTCAGCAGTTTGCTGGTGACCATCGTGATGGAGATCACGGCGAGGGGCGAGCGCCCCGGGTGGATTCCGGTCAACCTCAACAAGGGCCACATGGACAGGTTCTACTTCCTCCTGGCGAGCCTCACCGCCGCAGACCTCGTCGCCTTCGTGGCCTGTGCAAGGTGGTACAAGTGCATCAAGTTAGAGGGAAGACACGATGATAACGACAAAGAGAACTCCAACGTCTAATGAACTACGTACACAGTACGGTAAAAGGCTGGTATAGATTAAATGGCAGTCATTTCATCCATCACTTATTCTTTCATTGATGCAAGACATTGGAGCATGTCAATGGAGATGGATGGATCTGTCAGGGAGGCGAGGAGGAAGAAGATGATCCTAGCGAATGCGATTCCCTAACTTTTGTCTTATGACGCAATAGTGCAAGCATTGTAAATGCTAATATTATCAGCATTATAATAATACATCTACCAAAGTTGTTGGTGTAAACAACTTTAAGCCGTGGCATCGGGGCCGACGCGGCTTGGTTCAGGTCCGGATGATGGGGGGTCTTTCGGGAACGTGTCCTAAGACTGCTGAGGCAGTCGCTCATGGGGGTCTGATTGGGATGGGGTCGCTATCCTCTCCGGGCAAGAACTCCTCGCCTGTGTGTCCTGTGGGGATCGTCGACTTTACACCTGCATAAAGGTCGGGTCGAGATGCTTGGCCCGACCCCTCCGACGATCAAGTTAGTTGATGTGAAAGAGATTTCAGATGAAGAAGTATTTTTGGTGTCTCTCCTTCTTCCCGTTCAGAATGCGAGGGTATTTATAGGGAAGCTTACTGTTTCCTGATATGCCCGCTTGCAAGGGGCAGGCTGGTAGCGTCTAACATTGGTGTTGGCGTGGCGTGAAGAACCGAGCCTGAGCAGGCGTTAATGTGTTTCGGCCGGTGTTTTGGTCCATTTGACCAGGTGTTGTCACGTCAATCGAGGCGTGAGGCGTCATTTGACGTCGGCCGAGTCTTATTATAATTACTATCCACATCATATTCCCCCCGGAAAGAAGCTATGCATCGGTCGTTGTAACGGGAGTCCAAGGCATGGCTTCAGCTTTCAGGCGGGTAGGCCGCGCAGGCGTGATCTCGAGGAGCATGGAGCCGAGGAGCACAACGCAGGCGGGCTGGCTGCGCAGGTGTGTCTCGGGGAGCATGGAGTCGAGGAGCACGACGCAGGCGGGCAGGCCGCGCAAGCGTGGCTCGGGGAGCATAGAGCCGAGGAGCACAATGCAGGTGGGCTGGCCGCGCAGATGTGGCTCGGGGAGCATGGAGCCGAGGAGCACGACGCAAGTGGGCTGGTCGCGCAGGTGTGGTCTCGGGGAGCATGGGGCCGAGGAGCACGACGCAGGCGGGTTGGCCGCACAGGTGTGTCTCAGGGGGCATGGAGCCGAGGAGCACGACGCAGGCAGGCTGGCCACGCAGGTGTGTCTCGGGGAGCATGGAGCTGAGGAGCACGACGCAAGCGGGCTGGCCACGCAAGTGTGGCTCGGGGAGCATGGAGCCGAGGAGCACAACGTAGGTGGGCTGGCCGTGCAGGTGTGTCTTGGGAGGCATGGGGCCGAGGAGCACGACGCAGGCGGGCTAGCCGCGCAGGTGTGGTCTCGGGGAGCATGGGGCCGAGGAGCACGACGCAAGCGGGCTGGCCGCGTAGGTGTGTCTCGGGGAGCATGGGGTCGAGGAGCACGACGAAGGCGGGCGGGCCGCGCAGGTGTGGTCTCGGGCATCATACGACCGAGGGATGCGGCTCAGGCAGGGAGGCCGCCCTGCGGGGAACTCGGCAGTCTACGACCGAGAGATGCAGCTCAGGCGAGAAGGTCGCCCTGAGGTGGACTCGGGTAGCCTACGGCCGAGTCTACGACCGAGCCGTGTAGATACCGAAGGGGGTTAGGTCGGAGCTAACCGCAAACTGGGAGGCAGTCAGGTAGATACTAAGCCTTCACTCGGAAGAGACTAAGGCAGGGCCTAGATTCCTTTTACGAGGACTACATCGGATAGCCACCACGGGTGCTTGACTTCTTCTATGGAGCCCATTGCCAGAAGTTGTCCCTTCTCCTCACGGTCGCCCAGGCCTCTGCCGCGATGTATCGGTTAGCCCGCTGGAGCATCTCTGGCATCGTGGTGAGAGGTCGCTCCGCGAGGGACCAGAGGAATCTGGAAGGTCGCAGGCCTATCATAAATGCCTGCACTAACAGAGAGGGGTGAGTGTCCGGCAAACCCCGGATTTGCGTGGCAAAGCGATCCACAAAATGTGAGAGGGGCTCGTCCTCCCTTTGTTTGAGTCAGAGGAGCAGTGTTGCGAAAGGCTTCGGTCGTGCATAGGCCACGAAGTGGAGCTCGAAGTCTTTGACGAGCTGGTCGAAGGAAGCGATCATTCCGGTCTTCAAGCCACCATACCACGCGTGGGCCAGCCCTCTCAGAGTGGTAGGGAACGCTCTGCATATCAGGGCATCAGAGGTTCCGCTGGGTCGATGGAGCCATCATAAGCGTCCAGAGAGGGGAGTTGGAAGTCCGGGGGGACTGTCTGATCTCGTATCTTGGGCGTGAAGGGAGACCCTTGGTGTGCGTCCTTCCTGAGCTCTCCCTTGGACCTGCGAACCTCTTTCTGCATCTCGTCGAGTTGCTGGCTGACGAAGCGCAACTAGGCCCGCAGGGAGTCCGGAGAGAGTGCCTCGGGTTCCAAGCGACCGCTCGGGTTTGCCATCACTGGATCCCCGAGTGGGGCCGGTCGGACCCGAGGCGAAGTGGAGGGCTTCGGAAGTGTCATGTGGGCCTGAACGGGCGCCTTGCGTTGTCGCAGTGGTTCGATCGTAGGCGGGTGCGCCGGATGAGAAACAAGCGGGATAATGATTTGCACCATACCCATCAGAGCTCGGACTTGATGAGCAAGGTCCTGAAAGGCCTCAGACGACACGAGCGAGGGGTCGGCGGGGGCGCCATCGGGCAGTCACAAGCCCGGGTCGTTGAATATCCGCCAATATCGTTCTGAGGTCGTGGCGGGGTGTTCGTCACGATGGTCTCCGTGCGGGGGATGTTCCCCCGAGGCTTCAGTCGGGTGCGACCTCTCAGCCGTGGGCTCATATGAGCCGCTCGGGTGATCACCCGACATTCTGGGCCCTCCTTCTAGTGCCAGACATGTTGGTGTAAACAACTTTAAGCCATGGCCTCGGGGCCGACGCGGCTTGGTTTGGGTCCGGATGATGGGGGATCTCCCAGGGACGTATCCCGAGACTGCTGAGGTGGCCGCTCGTGGGGGTCCGATTGGGATGGGGTCGCTATCCTCTCTAGGCAGGAACTCCTCGCCTGCACGTCCTATGGGGACCGTCGACTTTACACCTGCATAAAGGTCGGGTCGAGGTGCTCGACCCGACCCCTCCGATAATCAAGTTAGTTGATGTGAAAGGGATTTCAGATGAAGAAGTCTTTTTGGTGTCTCTCATCCTTCCCGTTCAGAATGTGAGAGTATTTATAGGGAAGCTTACTGTTTCCTGATGTGCCCGCTTGCAAGGGACAGGCTGGTAGCGTCTGACATTGGTGTTGGCGTGACGTGAAGAACCGAGCCTAAGCAGGCGTTAATGCGCCTCGACCGACGTTTTGATCCGTTTGATCATGTGCTATCACATCGATCGAGACATGATGCATCAATCATCTGAATCTTATCATAATTAGTATCCTCATCAGTTACGACTTCTGGCGAGCAAGGTGGTACAAGTGCATCAAGTTAGAGGGAAGACACGATGATGATGACAAAGAGAACTCCAACGTCTAATGAACTACGTACACAGTACGGTGTAAGGCTGGTATAGATTAGATGGCAGTCATTTCATCCATCACGTATTCTTTCATTGATGCAAGACATTGGAGCATGTCAATGGAGATGGATGGATCTGTCAGGGAGGCGAGGAGGAAGAAGATGATCCTAGCGAATGCGATTCCCTAACTTTTGTCTTACGACGCAATACTGCAAGCATTGTAAATGCTAATATTATCAGCATTATAATAATACATCTACCAAATACGTGATGCACGGATGCAATACAAAATAGCGGCACCACCCTGTGATAACCGCGTGATACTTACCACCCTCAGCTAGGTCAGAAGCAGCAGGCCGGGCCCGCTGAGAGAGGCGGGTATGGTTTGGTACATTGGCTAAGGAGGCCGAAGGGGCCCATATTTTCGGATCCAGATCCGAGACCTGTTTCCCGTTAAGTGGCTCGACGACCCGCCTTCCTCCTCCGAGGATGATGCCATCGGCTCCCTCGCGAAGGAGGGCGGGAAACCCTAAAGGAGCTCGCTTTGATCGGGTCGGAGATGGCTTCATGCTTCGTTCTGCAATCTTTTATGGTTAGTGCTTGGAGATTTCGTTCAAGACTCGGTTCCTTTTATCGATGTCGTTCTTTGGTGACGGTTTTTTCTCCTCCGGAAGCTGTTTGTTTTCGCACGAGATTTCAACTCGGTGAGGTTCTTCGGGAAACAATGGCGACCAAGAATCGTCTTTTTGTTCTTGCTTTCTTGGTTTGATTGACACTGTCCAAGATAGGCACAAGATTGATTGAGACCGATTGCTCAGATAATCACATTCCCCTGCTTGCACAGCCTCCTTTTCTCCCATCTGTTCTCTCAGTCTGGAACTTTCTTGTAGTTGTTCCATGAAATTTATTGCAGCCTTTCTCGTCTCGTTAAATTATTTAGTCAGAATCATACACAGTTTGCAGATCATAAATAAATTTGTATAATTGAGAGGATTGAGGATTAAACAGAACAAGAAGTCCATCCATCTAAAGACATGGATGGTAATAAGAATCAGTTTACTCTGATACAACTTGAGGTTAAGCCCTTGATAAATTTGGCTACATTAAAAATGAAAAGGTAAATTGGAATGTCTAAAGATAAATTGGAATGCAAGCAAACCAGACAAGATCAGGAAAACAAAAGATTACAACAGGATCAGGTGAGCCATAGGCTTGTTCTTCAGTTCTTCACCACGAGTTTTGATACAATTTTATGCTAGATTATTGAAACACACATGACACCATCAGTAAATGGGGATATAGCATTGCTGAAATAAAGATTTCAGGAAGATCACTGAGGCCTCAATCAATCAGTAATTCAATTTACTGAAGTACAACTTGAGTAGGAGTGTCATCTTATCAGAGAGAGAAGAGTGAATAGGACTCCGAGAGAACATTTGCAATCCTGGATAGGAGGAACTAGAACATCTACCACTTCTAGGTTTTGCAGTTGTTAACCAAAACTAGGTTTTTCAACATGTTGAAGGCTCATACAAAATAACATTGTTGATCAGTTCAGTAATAAGACCATACTAGACAAGTTGATCATGAGAACTTGACTATACCAGCCTGCTGGAATCCAAAGATGCAGGAAAGACCATATTGCCTGATAGATAAGATATATAAACTGCAGAGATTCAAATGCCCATTCAAGATCTTCTTAGGTCCTCCTATAACCAGCAGTTCAATTCAATCAACTTGGATCCTTCAATACACTTCTCTATCATTTTTTAGATTAAATACAGAGATTCTAGTTGTTACTATTTGGATGGTCTAAACATTTTCATGATTCAAGCTACAATTTCCCAATGCATAGGTTGCACCTTTCACCAAAACATAGTTGACTCAAACCAGAGTTTGAAACCCTTCAATTCTCAAATACAAACTAGTTCAAGAAACCAGCCACCTGCAAAATTCTGTGTGAGATATCAAAGAACCATGTATCCATCTTATCACCTCATGATTTGTAGTTAGTGTTGCAAGTATTTGAAGCTGCAACAGAAGTATAATGGAAACAATCCTCATCCAGAGAACTCAATCATATTGATCATTGTCTGCTGTGGTAAAAACAAAAGAAGATATTAGTGATGAAAGTGAACATACCCAACCAACACCTCCAAGAATTGCTCTATACTTCAGTAGATTTGGAGCTCCGAAAGCTTTTCTTTAGCTCTGCAACCCTCTTCATGCAAGAGGCCTTCGACCTCCCCGGCACCGCTGCAGCTATCTTCTCCCACCTCATCGCGGCATCCTTGGGGAATGCCTTGAGCGCATTGAGGAGCGCAATATCCTCCCCTGAGCTCCAATTTCCGTTCCCATCGCCATTGTCCTTCTTGGGATCACCATGCTCCATCAAACTCCCATCTTGCGGATGCGACTCTACCTCGACGGCTGCCACTCGTTTATCCACCGGTTTCCTCTGTTTCAAGAACTGCTGATATGGATCCCCAGCTGCGGGCCTCCTCTCCGACAACGATTTTGCGGTGTCTATCACGCTATCCAACCCATGCCGCCCTTGGAAAGCTTCAGCGATCCTCTCCCACCGTCTCGGCTCACCAACCGGATGCTTCGAGACCTGCTTCTTGAGAAGCTCCAAGTCCTCGTCCGTCCACTCCTCTTCTTCCTGTTCTTTCCCCTTGTTGTCGTTCGTTGATCCACCGCCATTGACAAAGATCAGATCTTTATTCCTCTCCGCGGCTGCCGGTTTAGAGATGGTGGCAACCGGCGGAGGAGGCCCGTCGAGCTTCTGGGATCTGGTGCGGCGGCCTTGGACCCGCCTCTTAGGTTCGTCGAGATCCGAGTAAGAAGGGGCGGGCTCGGGGTCAGGGAGGGGGTCGCCGTGGCCGACCCGTGCGTCGCCACCCGTCGCGGAGAGAGGGGCGAAGGGGCCGAGGGCAAGGGAGAGGGCGGCCCAGAGGAGGAGGGACGAGAGGATTTGAGAGCCAGATAGAGAGAGGTAGGCGAGGAGGAGGAGCGCAGCGGCAGCCGAGAGGCAAGCGGCGGCGTGGAACTTGCTGACCTTTCGGGTTTCGGCGGGCGCAGCGGCTGAGGAGGCGCCGGAGGAGGAGGAGAAGAGGAACCGTGGCCGCGTCTCTTCTTCGATGTAGTCCATGATGCGGTATTGTCTGCCTCCGTTAGGTTTTGCCCGTTCATGATAACGGACATCCGAGCGCAGGTGGTGTCATGCACGTGCTTTGGACGTGACAGTCGATAGAAATTGAGCATAGCAATTTACCAGCGCATGATATAATGTGCATTTGAACACCCCTGAGAATGTCGGGGGTGAAGTGGCATCTCGGATCGATGTGCATATGAACTCTTTCTTTTAAATCTACAAACGGCCATATCACCATGATAATTTTCAGGGGTGATTCGTGCTGCTGGCACTTCTCACATTTGGCTCGTAAGACAAACTTGGCGCTCATCGGTCCGCCGCTCAAGGTGCGCCACGTGGACTCGGGTGTCCGTCTTCCTCACTTCTGGGGGCAATATGGAGTCCGGGGAGTTGGGGTTTTCGCCTCACCTCTCTCGTTGTGAATCCTGCAGCAGCATCGGGAACTCCTCTTGGATTGTCCGGCGGAGGTGCGCCACCGACGCGCGAAGTTCTCAATAATAAGATCTTTCTTGATGAAAAATCTTCCCACTCCCAGAAGGAAAAAATGGGTAATATTTGTTTGACATTTGGATAACCAGATCAGCAATCAACGAGATAGGAGGATATGGAGAACGACAGCTATAGCATTTTGCGCTTCATGCTCCAAATTATCGTTTGCCATCGTGATCGATAAGGTATATTTTGGGTCGTGGCCACATCACAATCATCGTCACGCCACCGCTAGATCAGCAAGAGGAGCACTCGCATGCGCCGAGCCAGAATCCATATCAAAACGTTCCTCGATACGTCCCGTCCTAGAAAGCTCAGGACGACGCTGTATAGCGTCGTTCCGCTCGTCCCAAGACGGCAACCGTACAAAGGTACCATCTCACCCATCGAGGATCGATCGTCACGCCAAACCCGCTTACGATCGACCCTCGCACAGTAGTATAAAAACCCCTCGCTGGCATCCGCCCAAGGGAAAAAAAGAGAAAAAAAGAGACAAAAAACCAACCAAGCACTGACTTACTCGTTGAGGGGCCAAAGTTGGTAACCACCCGACGATGCCCTTTTGTGCAGGAGAGTGGCCACCCCCCGAGCCGTGACCATCTTGATCGAGAGTCACCAACCAGCATCCAGACCGAGAGACGCCAATCAACATTCCGGTGCTAGCATCCCGTCCTACGAGCGTGATCGACCTCGGCAACTAGCTCAACCGACCGAAGATTCCCGACATCGACCTGCGGATCAAGCCATGCTGACTCACCAGCCACGACACATCAATTCATCAACATTTTTGGCGCTAGAATGAGGGCCATGTCGTAGGAGCACCTCACAGGAGTTCCCCCTAAGGGAGAACCACTGGCCGACCACCCCCCTTCCGGACTCGAGGATCCGCCCCTCCCCGTCCTCAAAGACGGGGATCCCGGCCTCGATACCGGATCGCTACTGGTTCCTGTTTAATGATCTGGGGCTCTCTCCCCCCGGATATACCACAGGACCCTCGGTCGTTTCGCCCGAGGCGTTCCTCAGCTTGGCTAAGCAAGTACAAGCCTTGGCGGGAATGATGCAAATGATCGTCCTGCTCATGCCACAGATTGTGCAACTAGTGGCTCCCCCAACCGACCCAACACAGCAAAGGACGATTAGGGAGCGACTCGGGACGGGAGAAGCTCGAGGGCAGACAATAAACCCGAGAGGCCTACTTGAGCATAGCACACCTGCACCCTACCGGATCGCTCCGCCCCACTCCGAGCCTGATACCATATCGTCCGACTCGGCGGATGACTCATTTGGGATCCAACTGTCCATGGTCAATCGACGCCTGGATGAGTTCCAGCATGAATTCCAAAAGTCGCAGGGTGAGACGGGCGAAGGCAGCTCGGGTGGATCCCCCTTTACTTAGGAAATATAGGGCAAGCCTGTACCACTCAACTTCAATCTACCGGCATTGGAAACGTACGACGGCGGCTCCGACCCCACAGAGCATGTCACCGCGTTTCGGACTCAGATGGCCCTTTACGACACCTTTGATGCCCTGATGTGTCGGGCATTCCCGACCACCTTCAGAGGACCGGCACGAGCATGGTTCAGCCAACTACGCTCGTTCTCGGTCTCATCCTTTGATTAACTCGCAAGGGAGTTCAAGCAAAACTTCATGGCCAGCGTGAAACCCAAGCCTTCCATCGCCACCCTGCTCGCGTTATCCTAACGCAAGGACGAATCGCTCTCCTAATTCATGGCACGCTTTGTCGCTGAAATCCAAGGATTCCTGAATGCTCACCCTTCTTTGATCACGCAGGCATTTCTGATGGGTTTGAGGCCCTCGAGGTTCTTCTGGTCGTTGATTGAGAAGCCGGCCACGACCATCCCCGAGATGCTACAATGCTCCAACCAGTACATTGCCACCGAAGCCCTAATGGTAGGGAGGTGTGAGGACAACAAGAGGTCGAGGATCGAGCAGGCCCGAGAAGAGGCTTCGACGCCACCATCACAACCTCGTAGGAGACCCGATCGGCCCGACCTATTACTCCCGAGCCCCCGCCTCTGCCTCTGAATACATCCCATACCGAGATCTTTCTCCATATCAGGGAGAAAGGTCTCTTATGCCAACCCAATCCCTTGAAGGCCACTCACAAGGACCAGTCTAAATATTGCAGGTTCCATCGGGACTACAGCCATGACACGGAAGATTGCCACAACCTCCAAAATCGACGTCATCTCTGGCGCTACCTCAAGGAACCAGGAGAAGCAACTCCGCGCCCCAGGGGACCTGTCGAGAAGCAAATCGACGTCATTACCAGAGGACCGGCAGCCGACGGCAGCAGCTCAATGGTAAGGAAGGCTTACTCCCGAAGCACGGTAGAAAAACGCCCCAGACCCGAGTTCGAGCCTGAAATCACTTTCGGAACCAAGGAGGTCGAACGCTCCCATCACGACGACACGTTGGTGATCCTCATCCGGATCGCCAACGCTCAGGTCAAAAGAGTAATGGTTGACACTGGGAGCTCCGTCAACATGCTGTACCTCGACGCCTTCAAGAAGCTCGGCTTGACCAATGAGGACCTCACTCTCATGAATTCAACGCTCACCAGATTCATCGGAGATTCCATCTCCGCGCTCGGGACCACCACACTCCCCGTTACCATCAGGGAAGAGCCAAGAGCCAAGACGGCAATGACTACCTTCATGGTAGTCGATCTACCCTCGGCCTACAATGTCATCTTGGCGCGCCACCCAACGACTCACCAGTCCTAAACCTGAGCTCAAAATCAGTCACTCGGCCAATAGGTCCAATCTTTACCCGAGTCACGTAGCTCGGCCCCCGACTTGCAACTTACCAGTCCTAAACCTGAGCCCGAGATTAGTCACTCGGCCAACAGGTCTAGTCTTTACCTGAGTCGTACAGCTCGGCCCCCGACTTGCAACTCGCCAATCTGAAACATGAGCTCGAGATCAGTCACTCGACCAACAGGTCCAGTTTTTACCCGAGTCGTACAGCTCGGTCCCCGACTTGCAACTCGACAGTTTTAAACTTGAGCCCGAGATTAGTCACTCGGCCAATAGGTCCGGTCTTTACCCAAGTCGCGCAGCTCAGCCCCCGACTTGCGACTCGCTAGTCCTAAACCTGAGCCCGAGATCATTCACTCGGCCAACAGGTCCAATCTTTACCCGAGTCGTGCAGCTCGGCCCCCGACTTGCGACTCGCTAGTCTTAAACCTGAGCCTGAGATCAGTCAATCGGCTAACAGGTCCAGTCTTTACCCGAGTCGTGCAGCTCGATCCCTCGACTTTCGACTCGTCAGTCTTAAACATGAGCCCGAGTTCAATCACTCGGCCAACAACTCCAGTTTTTACCCGAGTCGCGTAGCTCGATCCCCCGACTTGCGACTCGCCAATCTTAAACCTAAGCCCGAGTTCAATCACTCGGCCAACAGGTCCAGTCTTTACCCGAGTCGCGTAGCTCGATCCCCCGACTTGCAACTCGCCAGTCCTAAACCTGAGCCCGATATCAATCACTCGGCCAACAGGTCCAGTCTTTACCCAAGTCGTGCAGCTTGACCCCCGACTTGCGACTCGCCAGTCTTAAACCTGAGCACGAGATTAGTCACTCGGCCAACAGGTCCAGTCTTTACTCGAGTCGCATAGCTCAATCCCCCGACTTGTAACTCACCAGTCATAAACCTGAGCTCGAGATCAATCACTCGGCCAACAAGTCCAGTCTTTACCCGAGTCACGCAGCTTAGCCCCCGACTTGCGACTCGCCAGTCTTAAACCTGAGCCCGAGATCAGTCACTGGGCCAACAGGTCCAGTCTTTACCCGAGTCGTGCAACTCGATCCCCTGACTTGTGACTCGTCAGTCTTAAACCTAAGCCCGAGTTCAGTCACTCGGCCAATAGGTCCAGTCTTTACCCGAGTCGCGCAGCTCGATCTCCCAACTTGCGACTCGCCAGTTCTAAACCTGAGCCTAAGATCAGTCACTCGGCCAATAGGTCCAGTATTTACCCGAGTCGCGCAGCTCGATCCCCCGACTTGCGACTCGCCAGTCCTAAACCTGAGCCCGAGATCAATCATTCGACCAACATGTCCATTTTTACCCAAATCGCACAGCTCGATCCCCCGACTTGCGACTCACCAGTCTTAAACCTGAGCCCGAGATCAGTCACTCGGCCAACAGGTCCAGTTTTTACCTAAGTCGCGCAGCTTGATCCCTCGACTTGCGACTCGCTAGTCTTAAACCTAAGCCCGAGATCAGTCACTAGGCTAACAGGTCCAGAATTTACCCGAGTCGCGCAACTCGATCCCCTGACTTGTGACTCGTCAGTCTTAAACCTAAGCCCGAGTTCAGTCATTCGGCCAACAGGTTCAGTATTTACCCGAGTCGCGCAGCTTGATCCCCCAACTTGCGACTCGCCAGTTCTAAACCTGAGCCCGAGATCAATCACTCGGCCAACAGGTCCAGTATTTACCCGAGTCGCGCAACTCGATCCCCCGACTTGCGACTCGCCAGTCACAAACCTGAGCCCAAGACTAGTCACTCGGTCAACAGGTCCAGTCTTTGCCCGAGTCTCACAGCTCGATCCCTGGATCAACGACTTGCCGGTGTCATCCTATCTGGGCCCAACTACCCGGCCAACAGTTCCAACCCTTCTCAAAGCATAAGGCGCCACCCGCCGAGCAGCCCCA
The DNA here is from genome assembly GCF_036884655.1 of Musa acuminata AAA Group. Classification (NCBI taxonomy): domain Eukaryota; kingdom Viridiplantae; phylum Streptophyta; class Magnoliopsida; order Zingiberales; family Musaceae; genus Musa; species Musa acuminata. The sequence continues at coordinate 1,350,199 of NC_088327.1, forward strand.
CGACGAGCCAGGCCGACTTTCCCTCACAAGCAATCAATACATCTGCGACACTCCGACCCAGGCGCGCCCTCTCGCCCTCTCGCGAGGACCCCACGGCATGCCCACATCATCATTTTGATCCTTTACAAATTACAACCTTTTTTAGTACAGATTTAGGCAGCATGTATACTGAAAACTTGTCCACATTGCATTCTGCTGAATTCTAAGAAATATGCTTAAGTTGGACCAGAAATATGGCAGAGGATGATGCTATAATTCTCATGGCATATAGGTCAACCAGGCAGAATTCTCACCCAAGCAGATCTCCTTAGCTATGTGCTATTAGATGAGGACAAAGAGTAAATATCTTTTATCACATTTCACAAATTCCTTCATCCATTTAGTTTGCATCATGCATTAGCTTTACAGGAAAGAGTAATTATCTGTGATATAAGGAGATTCTATGGTGTACATATCCATCACAATCTTTCCTGACATCACTCCACTCTGTTATTTTTCTACTTTTTTTTTTTTGGGACTCTTCTAAGCATCCAATACTCCAAACGGCGACAAGAATTCCTTATGCAAAGGAGTGGTACAACCAGGCTACTTTTCTGACAATGTATTGCCATTTTTTGACTGGCAATTTATTGATAACTAGGCTTTTGTAATGTTTATCTTTCTTGTCAGGAACAAAGTTAGTCTTGATTTAATTCATCTGAAACAGTAGCAAAGATTTTTTTTTTTTTTTTGTCATGTTGTAGTTAAATTTTATCACCTGGTAATCTTAGGATGTGAAATTGTTCTTATTCACTATGATGATGTAGTACCAAACCATGTAAAGACTAAATGAGATTTTGAAACTAAACTCGTTTGGTGATATAATGTGACAATCACTGAATTATGCAAATTTCTCTCTTCATTCAACTCAGTAATAGTATGTTCTGAAGGATCTGCACCAATGGCCACTATATTTATGTAAAAGCCACATCTTTAAGTTTATTATAATGTTGCCAAGGTGAAGCAACATCTTGGTGATTTCCTTTTTGGAAGTGATTCTTGTAAACATATATGCTTTCAGAGAGATAGTGAAAAGCTAGCTAGGTGGAATAATAATGTCATCTGATAGTGTATCCTAAGAAATAAATTGCCAGCTCAACTGGTACATGTTTGATTTACTTTGTTCTGCCTATGTGTTTAAAGATGAATACTGAATTAAGAAGCCTGTGATGTTCAAAACACAATCCAAAAGCTTATGTGTTCTCCTCCTTACATTGTGCATTTATTCATGTGTTGTTCTTCATTTTCTTTATGATTTTGGAACATGATTCATAGATTCTACATTTATATGTTAATGCTTTTATTTGTGCAGTACAAGCGTTCTAATGCACAACAAACGAAAAGTCGAAACACTAGCTTACAGCTTTGGAGTGATGGGTTTGCTTTAGATTCCTTCAAGCATCATATCTGCTGTGCCTTTACAACTTCCTCTCTTCTCCATCAATATTTACAGAAACTGAGAATTTTCCTTGCTTCCACATGCCGCATATATCAACTCTTTTTCAAGTCCAATCTGTCCTTCACTGGTATTGTGAGCATCAAATGTGCGTCTTACTTTTCTCTCTGTTCTTTGTTTTCTCCAGATTCAACCAGTAAAATTGCTCCCTTTATCAAATGGTTTTGCTGCAGAACGTGTGTATTAGTATTGCCGGTGATGTCTGATTCCCGCCGGCAGAATACGCCAAGGGCTCGCCGCCATTCTGACGACGCCGTCACGTGCCGGTCGACCTCGCCCTCGCCATTATCCTCATGGAATTTGCCGAAAGAAGAGAACAACTCCCGGTCGATACATTGTACCATGTGGGCGAATTGCCCGCTGCAACACTTCCCATCATGGGGAGCGCATCGATGCTTGAGGAGACCAAAGCTCCCATTCCCGGAGATGCCACGCCTTCAGTCTCAAGGACAGAGATGAGAGAATTACACCGTTGCAAGATCTTCGTGCACGTACTGCAGCTGCATGCTAATGTACTCGAACGGAGATGGGTGAGCGTCAGAACTCGAGAACAGTAAAAGCTTCACGCCGTCCAATGATGGAACAGGGGAGAAGCATCATAGAGGGAACATTTCGGCACCCAGAAGAGAACGTGGAATTCCACCAGCAAATAATGCTCGAATCAGCACGCCGTGAAGTATTTGGTGCCGCTTCGATGTGCGGCATGTGACGTTCTCGTGCAGATATCAGCGGTGGAAGAGTAGATTTCCAATGGCGATGCGTTCCCGCTCCCCGGCGGGCATAAATAGCCCGGCTCTGATGGCCAACTCCTCAAAGCCCGGCACACGACATGGCCTATTGGATCGAGTGGAGACCGGTGCTGGTGATGCTGGCGGTGGACGTCGTGTTTGCGGTGATGAACACGATGATCAAGAAGGCGATCGACGAGGGGCTGAACAGGCTGGTGCTGATCACGCTCCGGCAGCTGGTCGCCACTCTGTTCATGGCTCCCATCGCCTTCTTCCATGAGAGGTACAGAAAACACCCTCACTGACTCAAACGCTTCTTCTTGAGAGTGCTCATCTTCAGCGGTTGGTGATGGCAGGAAGACGAGGCCGAAGCTGACGATGGAGATCTGTGTGTATCTATTCTTCAGCGCCTTGCTCGGGTAACTCAGTGACCGATCCCTCGTTCAAAGACTGTTTTCACTCGGTAATTTCTACTGCAGGGCGCCTCTGACGCAGTATCTCTTCTACCTTGGAATGCAATACACCTCGGCGACGTTTGCATGTGCTTTCCTCAACATGGCTCCTGTCTTCACCTTCCTCATATCATTAGCCCTGCGGTATTCTTCTGCCTCCGAAGTAGAGCAAACAAGAAAATGTATCGAATCCAATGCTTGTGCATGCAGGATGGAGTCTCTGAATCTGAAGACCAAACCAGGGATCGCAAAGACGCTCGGAACATTGCTGTGCCTGATAGGCGTGATTGTGCTGACATTGTACAAGGGTGTAGCCTTGAACAGCGACGCATCGCCTCGATCGACGGCACCGGAGCCGCAGCAGTCGTCGCCGGACGCCACGGACTACACCTCAAGGAAATGGCTGATGGGATCCGTTGCGCTGCTTGCTGGTTCTTTCTGCTGGTCCGCTTGGTTCCCTCTCCAGTCCAAGGTCGGCAAGAAGTATCCGGCTCTCTATTCCTGCACTGCGCTAGTGTTCTTCCTCAGCTTCCTGCAGGCGGCTGCCATGAGCGTGGCCGCAGAGAGGAGCCTCTCCGTGTGGCTGTTGCAGAAGAAGATGGAGATCGCCACCGTACTGTTTGCGGTAAGCAACAACCCTTCACAGCAAAGTATGCCTGCATGCATGCATGAATGATCCTTGATCTCTGCTTGATCCCATGAGCAGTGCCTGTACAAGGTATTCTCTGGAATCGAACAAAAAGATTAGTCACGAGAAATGATAATGTCAGCACATCGACACATCATAAGCTGACTTTATGATCAAGAAAGCTAGGGTTTTTCTGGTCTAAGCTAATGAGAAAAGCTTTGCACACGTTCTCCTGCAACGTTGTAAAGCGATGTAGAAGGCATTCTTTGGCAGACAAAACTGACAATGGGAATATATGCTGCCGGTGGAGCTGACTTCACCATGTATGATGCAGCAGCTTCGTGCCTTGAGCTCCTAAGAACCTGTTTCTTCCTGCTGTTTTAGGGGTCCATGGGATCTGGACTCGGCTTCTTGGCCATGTCATGGTGCGTGGAGCAGAGAGGGCCGGTGTTCACTGCGGCGTTCACGCCGCTCGTGCAGATCATCGTTGCGGGCATCGACTGCGCCGTCCTCCATGAACAGATCTACCTCGGGAGGTACCCACATGTTGCTGCCACCTTCCTGGTTTCTCTATCAACAGTACTGATACTTTTCTATATGGCAGTGTTCTGGGATCGGGTCTGGTGATTGCCGGCCTCTACTCATTGCTGTGGGGTAAGAACAAGGAACCTGGTATCCGTGAAGCCAAGCCAGCAGATGGGAATGGGGAGAACCAAGTGCAGCTGCAGACAGCGTGAAGAACCAACATCTTCTTCTCTTTAGCTTTCCCAAAAGGCTGCTTTTAGCTTGCGATGCATACATAGATGCTTAGAAAAGGAGAGAGGCCAAACTCCTCGTGTTGTGCGGCAGAGGTATTTTTTTGCTTGGATGATGTAAGTTTCTGGCCACGGAGAGAGAACAGTATTAAGCTTATGATAAGGTCCTAAAGTTTTATCGTGACTCTGATACTAAATGATAAAGTCTTAAAGTCTTATCGTCACTCTGATACCAAATGATAAGATCCTAAGGTCCTTGATCATTTCGAAGTGATCATCCCCTTTCTCTTCTTCTTTTTTACGATAAAATTTTAGGATCTTATCATTTGGTATCAGAGCGATGATAAAACTTTAAGATCTTATCACACTGTCATGCCCCACTGTGCTTCTCTTTTCTTTTGATACTGTACTTAGCAGAACTATTCATTTCCATTATCATTACTATATATATATATATAATTTGAAAATTTCATCTCATTGAATATCTAAAGGAACATATTATTATTATTATTATATATATATAATGATACTTAAGTTGTAAAAAAAGATAATATATGCATATATAGAGAAAAATATTTGCTTCGAAACACCTTTGCTATGAATAAATTTCTCTTGGTAAGAAGAGATATTATGGAAATTAAAATGTTTATAGTTTTAAATTACTGAAAACTCTAATATTTTGATTTTTCTTTGGAAAATACCAGTGTATTATATTAAGATAAAGTGCACAAAGTCCAGTTTGTTCCCATCAGCACCACAAATGCTTTAATGGGTTTGGGTTCAATCAAATTTCCACCCCGGATTGGGTTCGGTTAACGGACTCTAGAGTCACGTGCATTGCACGTGACGTGATCCCCAGGGCAGCGACGGATATCAATATAAAACCGCACTTCTCGTGGCCTCCGTTTGCGAGAAGAGAGATCGCTGTGGTAGCGACGACGCTCCTACTCTCATCCTCCTCAGCAAAACCGCATCACTGCCATGCCAGGCCCAAAAATGGTGGAAGACGAGACTAAGGACAACGAAAACATCGCATCCCTCAAAGAAGAGCAGCTGCAGCTGCTCAAGGTCCTCCACCTTCCCTTCTCCTTTTATCTCTCTCTCTCTCTCTCTCGTCCTTCCTTTGTCTTTTTGATTTGGTGTGGTATAGGGTTTGTTTGATGCACTGAAATCGAAATTTTTGCTTATTTGGTGCCAATTCTTTAATTCTCATATGTTAGCATTAGCTAGTGATAAAGATGTGATCTTTGATTTTGTTTCAGGAAGACGCTCTCATCGTTGACGTAGAGGATGAAAAGGATGGCGAGGACGATGACGATGAGGATGACGACGATGAGGTCGGAGGTATATTTTACTTTACCCTTGTTCGCTTTGGCTGCAAATCTCTCTTCTTGATTGGTTTTTAGAGTTTATGCTTATGATTCTATTAGTTTGGAGGGTGAGAAGAGACGGCCGATGAGTTGGATTAGAATTTAGCTCCTCAGGTTATATTGGATACGGAACTCATAGCTCCAATCGCCCAGATCGGAGAATATATAGTGTATCTCGACCAGATTCATTCAGTACATTCTCAGTTTCTTCATATGTTCTGATAAATTATGTGTTCTGGTCATGTTTACTTATTCCAAGATTTAATTTGTGTGGAAGATAGATTAGTTGAATGTGGATTCCTCACCAACTAAAGTTGTTTCTTTTTTATATTTTGATTAACGACTTAATAGTTTTGCAACAAACTGAGATTAATTCTCCAAGGAATAGTTTGTCCATATTAAGTTAATGTTATATGATCTGAGACGTTTAAGCTTTTGGTTGAATTTCCATTTGTTTGGGTGTTTAGTATTTATAATAAAGAGTATGTTTCTTGTACTTTCTTTTGTCCAAATAATTGCTGCATGACTTCAAATCACAACAATCTGCAGAAATGACTATATAAATAATTGCTAGATGGTTTAGACATTCATCTTTAAATGATGTCTTATTTTGTAATTAGAAAATCTGCAGTTGGGTTGGTGGCTTTGGTTAAGCTAACAATATGTTTCACAAATGTTCTTCATGAGTCCTTATCGCATCATAAGCAAGGTTTTTAATTTTGAATGATACCGCCGAGTATCGGTCTGCCAGTAGATTGGTACACGGACCGCCAGCTACCGAGCGGTACCATCAACTGGGACTGTTTTCGCCCCATTACCACCTGAAATTGGTCGGTGACGGTCGAAGGAAGAAGAGGGAGAAGAAAAGGGAGAATCTAGAGATCTGACGCCGCTCTCCCTCGACGATCCCGATCTGTCGCCGACCTCCCTCGCAGGACGCCGCAGATGATATGTTGCCTCCTCGTCTGAGGCGACGACGCCTGGACATCGTTGGCGCCTTCTCCTCATCCACGTGGGGAGAAGAAGCTTCAGCGACGTCACCAAGGCTTCACAGGGAGAAGAAACTGTTTCTTCTACCCACGTGGGTAGAAGAAATGATGCAACGTTGTCGAGGCATCATCAGCAACTTCTCGTGGGGAGAAGAAACCACCGAGGCTTCGCAGGGAGAAGAAATTGAGCAGAAGAAACCGTTTATATATATATATATATATATATATATATATATATATATATATATATATATATATATATATATATATATATATATATATATATATAGCATGCTACTCGGTAGATTCGTACTGTACCATACCGAGCTGAACTCGATACTTCGGTACGATACGAAATTACGAACCTTGATCATAAGATGAAATGGATGTGACTTATTATTTAATTTTTGGATTTAATTACCTCTTGTTTCCCTCATATTCCTTTTTTTGGATTTGTCTTCAAGTCCATATTATCTTGCAGCATAAATCGTTGAACGCTTTTTTAATGTGACGACGCCAGTTAGATGAAGTATATGGTTCATGACAATGTCTTAGATGAACATTTTTCTCTGCATTTGTGATGGCTGTTAGGGTAATTTCTTCCTTCTTTCTATCAGGAGAACAAGGACTTGGTGCCAACGAGAACTCTAAGCAAAGCAGGAGTGAGAAAAAAAGCCGCAAGGCAATGCTGAAGTTAGGGATGAAACCTGTCACTGGTGTCTCCCGAGTTACCATAAAGAGAACAAAAAATGTAAGCCAGCCCGATTTGCTTGCATGCTATTTTGGAAGGATGTACCCTAATAAACTTGTGTTAAGAACTGAACAATGTGCTGGGAAGAGACTAAAACTGGAGAAAAAAATTCATTAATTTCCCATTTGTGATACTGCAATAGATATAAACTGCCATCTGCTTTGCCGTGTCATGCTTTTAACAACTAATAGAATCTTTGGCTTGCTTGGTGTCATCTAGTAATGACCTGGATATAGATTCTTGAGATTGTTTGTCAACTAATACTGGGTTCTTGTGTACAATTTGATCTTATATTTAAATCAAACCCTTTATGCCCTCTTTGTATATGTTGTCATGTGTCTAAGAAATTAATAACTAATCATTAGACTCTTTGTGTTTTCATTGTACATTGCAGATTCTGTTTGTCATATCCAAACCTGATGTTTTCAAAAGTCCAAACTCCGAAACATACGTTATATTTGGTGAGGCGAAGATCGAGGACTTGAGCTCCCAACTGCAAAGCCAAGCTGCTCAGCAATTCAGGATGCCAGATCTCAGCAATGCAATGGCCAAGCCGGATGAATCTGCAGCTGCAGTGGTCGATGAGGACGAGGAGGATGTTGATGAGACTGGAGTCGAGCCTCGTGACATTGAACTTGTTATGACACAAGCTGGTGTGTCCAAGGGGAAGGCTGTTAAAGCACTCAAGGCTCACGATGGGGATATTGTTGGTGCTATCATGGATCTTACTGCCTAACAAATGGTTGTCTGATACAGCTTCAAACTCGATTCTGTTCAATCAGAGTGCGCTCTCATCAAGTTTTCTGATTCATTCGGCTTAAAAGTTGGGATAATGTAAGCTCCATCTTTTTGACTCTCTGCTAGATGTTTTGTCTAAACATCTATCTTATCGAACACAGATTCTCTTGTTGCCTTTCTCATTTTCAACCTGAAGACATTTTGAGGTTTACTTCAAGTTCCAAAGGAAAACTGTCTTGATTCTCTTATGTATGTATGTATGTATGTATGTATGATCATGATGTCATACATACATACATGGTCATGATGCCATAGTTCAAGAACAAGGCCCCTGCACAGCTTGGATCAATCACTCCCAAATCCACACAGCCTTTTAAGCTGAAATGTTGTCTCCTGGATAAATAAAAGTAGTGATCTTTCACTGAGAATACATGTGGGTTTGATAATCCGTCAAAAATCATCAAGTAGTATTCCATGATGACATGACCAAGAAGTTAATGCACTCAGACCCTATACAGAGAGTGTCACAGATTGGTCTAACCGATAACATGAGCTTGTAATCAAGTTTACCTTACACAAAGAGGCTAGTTGATCGATTTAAGTTGGAAAGTTTTGATTGTAGGCGAAGTCTCATGTAGTTCTGAAATGAATTGTAGATGCCAAGGGAAATAACATCAAGGTCAGGTCGAGGCTTCCCCTTGCAGGCGCATCTTCTTCTTGCCATTATTTTCCTCTGCTGCTGCTCTGTGCTCCTTGGCTTCCACCGAACACCTTTTGTATGGCTTAAATCCTGTTTGATGGAACTTGAGCTTTCCATGTGTTATTCTGTCTTTGCTTCTTATACATACTTCTTCCTTTGTGTGACCATGAAGATGATTGAAATCGGTCGCCGAGCATATATTCTTGTTAAGATCAACCAGTAATTTGCTAGTTTCCCCTTTCTTGATTGTAGTTGCTGCTGCTATGTCAAGTGGAGGAGGAAAGCTTTGTGGCAATACTTCTCTTTTGAAGAGTTGTTGGAAGGCAAGCCGACCCTAACAAAAAACAAGATTAATTAGAGATGTTATGATGAGTGCGAAAATGTCATAATGAATTCAAAAGGAAAACTTCATATTCTAACATCTTCGGAGACCGCCTTCCATGATTCGTTCATGTGTCCACTACTTCTGAACCTGCATTGATTGGTCTCACAAGCTGCAGAATTGTTGAAATAAGCTTCTTTAGCCTCATCGTTTACTTTCTCATGTTTCCCTACATTGTCTGTTTCTACTTCGCTGCTGGATGGCGTGTTTGATCCACAAGAGGAACGATCCTGTTTCTTCTTATTCCTTGGGTTATCTGAATCATCAAATCCACTGGCTACTAATGGTTTGAACTTGTTGGACGTACTGTCTTCAAGCTCACTTGAGTTCTTACCTCTTCCACTGTCATGGGAGTCTGATGATGATAATGACAGTGACAACGACTTAGAAGAGTGACGAGGAGGTTTTAGATCCTCATAAAGATTTTGTTTTCCAATTTGCTGGTCTTCTGCCAAAGGTTTCTCGAGGGTGCAACCATGTCTAAGAAGTTGGGCTGTGTCTGCTGATGGAATGGTGGTTGTGTTCGGAGGAGAAAACGCAAAAGCAGCAGGAGGGAACCAAGGTAAGAGGCCATGAGCTTTCCACCATGCAGCAGCAGCTGCAACTGTGACAGCAGCAATTGCCTCTAGGCCTGGAGTTGGATTTATATGCCTTTCTCCAGCCACGAATACAGGGGTTGACTGAAGGGAGGCCTCCACCTCTGCGGATGGACAGGAAGATGCTGCTAGTCTTGCTGCGGCATGAACCGCTGGATTCTGTAATAATGTAGAAAGAATAAAACTTGAAAATGTGGATGAGATGTTTAGGAATGACCTATAAGCATCTTGACTGCTATGGAAGTGGGTAAAAGGTGCGAAGGCTGGAAATGGGTGATGCATAGAATTAACTCTTGATATGTTCTGGACTGGTATAGCAGATGCTTCAGGGTTCATGGATGAGATATCATTTGGGTGCCCTTCGACTTGGCCAGTTACTGAAGTAGGGTTCTGACCATCTGAATCTTCAGTGTGCATGTTTCTTGCACCATTTCTGCCCATTGTATGCCTTGGTTGGGTTTGATCACCTTTTACAGAATCCTTTGATGTTAAACCGTGAAGCTTTGATGCGCTTTCACCCTTGTCTAGAGCCAAATTGATATGCGGCTTTGTACAGTTTCCTTGGACTCCCTCTGTTTCCTGTTCAATAAAAGCTTTGCCATTCTTCTTTAGCTCCTTGTCCACTTCATGAGGTGCTGAGGATTTGCTGCTTGCAATCTTATCATCCACTTTCTCATCTGTGGGAAGGATTTCCATGTATTTGCTATGGTTCGAAGAGCTCTTGTTTACAGAAGAGATGGAAGTAGATAAAGCATCTTGAAAGACATTAAGAACTTCTGACTGACTAGGTTCTGAGATCTCTTCATTCTGCAACTTCTGTGTTGCTGTGAATTTCTGGTCAAAGCAGCTAACTAATATAAATTTTTTTGTGAATAGTAGAAAATAGCACAATTCTTGTAGCAGATATGAAAAACAAGTGTGTTCACTTGTATTTATTTACCTCTTGTGGTGCACCACTTTTGATGTCCACTACTTTATTTGCGCCAAGGAGTGACATTGATTTTGATGATTTCCCATTTATTGTTTCACCAGGAGTGAGACAGCATGTGCTCGACTTTCGCGGATATGGACTGCTTGGCTTCCTTTTAGGTCTCGGAGGAGGGATATCGATGTCATGAGATTGTCCTACGGGAATACCTTTCTCAAGAGCTTCCTTTTCAAGCTGTAATTCAACTTTACTTTTAAGCATATACAGTACAATTGGAATTAACTATTTTGTAACAAATTATTAGGTCCCTGCTGATAAAGAGAAAGTTATTCCAAACAGAAATTAGCAACCACAGCTAGTACTTGTTCATGCATTACCATCTTTCAGTTCCACGAATTGCACAAAAGTTTAACTAGGGTGCTAAAATAACATTTGATAATTGTTTATTTACCAAATGAACCTCACAACACTTTATCACAGTAGAAACTAAGATTCTTTATATGTATCCGCCCTCCTAGCTAGATCCCTTTAACCATCTAGGTTCACAATGGTTTTGTCCTTTGCTATTCAGCTGCCTTCAATTCATTAAAAATTCATAGGGCTTTAATGCTGACTTAAACAATTACCTCAAATTATTTAAAGCTTTACTCGGCCTTGTAATTCCATGATCGATCACTTCATTTCTGATTCAAAGATAAATCACATAACATAGGTTTCAGATGCTCCAGAAAGAACTCCATGTTGTTGGGCACAAATTTACTAGGTTGAAATACAATGTAGCACTCCTGTACAACATTATTCTAAGATCACGATGTTACCCTCTTTGGTAGCCAAAATTTACTGACGCAACAGAGAGGAAGGAGAAAATCCTTTCACGACACTATAAAGAGATCCCTTTTGCCTTCTGAAGGAAATTTTTTTCTTGTCTAGGTCACTTATAAGTTGACTGTGATATAAGAAAGAAGACAAAGTTTCTTAATTTTCATCTTGGCTATCTAGTAAAATTGCCAGCTTAGAATCAACCTCATTCTCTAATGCTTAAGGAAATATCAGTTCAATTGTTATCATGCCAATGTGCAGCAAAGTAGACCTAGTTTAGAATGTCCAACTAATAAAAATACTTCAAAATCCAAAAGTTTGACCTACCCATGCTTCTGTTTACGCTGGGCCGTGCACCAATATCCTAACAAAGAAGGGTTCTTTCATAGGGATGGCCTACCAACATTTTGTTCTGTCTGCAGTTTTTGTTCTTGTATACTTCTATTTATCAAGGTAAGTTGATTAAGATTCCTGATGTGAAGAGAGATTATCGATCCTCATGTTTTCCCCTTTAATCTGTACCCAGATTTATTCTATCTGAATAAAAAAGTTTACACCAGTCTGGATTAATAAAGTCTACATTTAGTATATCAGTCTATGGATCCCCAAAAACCAATTGATTTATGCTATCAAGTCACCAGTATAGGCTAACAATAACACCATGGTCCATACATTACCATACATTAAAACCTGCCATTTTTGCCACAAATCAGATTCTCTCTATGCAATGTTAGAAGCACAATGATCTCAACGTCATTTTAGTTCTAGTGTCGTAATGTACTAAAACTTAATTGTTATTGTCCAAAATATGGTACCTTTACAAAATCATCCAGCCAAATTTGGCAGAAAATTTATCACCTCATAATACCTGCAACGAGCACCTGCTTCAAATCTCTGCTATCCTTACATGTAGCATCCTTCAATGTAGTGTCAAGAATTGATCACATAGATCCTAGATCATAACAACATGAATGTTTCTTCTGGACAGGTTTTGAAAACTAGATCAGTGCAGAATAAGTTATGTTGTCTGATGCCAATCAGGCATATGTTTCATCTGAAGTCACTGCCACTCTTTGAAAAGACATATTCAAGGTCAATCTTGAGTTTAAGTAAGCCTTTGGATTGATTATGGAAAATCAATTTAAATTGTTTGACCAGATTGATGGAAGCTCAATTCAGAATAAGCAAAAAAACTTAAGTTTAATCACTTTTGTATTATCTCAAACTGAGCCTACTAGGGGCATCATGGCTTTTTCCTAGAATTCCTTCCTTACACTGCTCAAGAAACCATGTTTAGTCTTCCATTACACAGAAGCTATAATTTTTTATGCCAACAAATAAATTGAGCCATATTCAGACATTTTCACAGAACCCACAATGATAAACTCATATGATCATTTGAATGATGCTTATATAATGTATAGATTCTCTAACCCAGTTTGTTGGTACATTTTCACTTTTTCTTTCTAAATAAAAAAATTCATATTACCCATTGAATTAAGGTCCATCCTAACTCATACGTCTCAGGATTTCTTTTCTCTTTTCTGCTGTTACACAAGTTCCGAAATACAGACATCACATGATTAGAGACATTTCAGGCTTATATACCAAATATATTAACAAAAAGACATTCTGCCATTGTCAACGTGGGTGAGAATGGTCACCCTATGCCCATTTTTTATGCTTCTCGGGACATATCCATGTATTATAAGACTAAATTCCTCATGTAGATTTGTCTTAGTAATCACATTCACTCAGGTGAATTTATGAATCAAAAAAGAAGAGTAAGGTAGATTGCCTCTCCATAAACCCCATACTGGTGGGGTCATGTGCACCGGATTCATCCTATTCTTTTTATAAAACATCTCTTAACTATTCCTAGCCAAGGCACCAGTAGGAAAAGAAGAATCCTAGAATTTTCTTTTTTTAAGGATAATCTGTTTCCTTATGGTGGTCCCTTTGGGAGGAAGGGAACACAGAAATCCTTATGGAGACATCCAACCTGCTATCAGATGGTTCACCTATCTGAAGCTAGACATTCTGAAGAGGCACTCCATGTAATTAAATATTTTTAATTCATTAAAGAAACCTATCTTACTTCTCTGGCTGGATGTTTAGATTTATCATCTTTCATCTATCATTCCCAGCCACGTATTCCCCCTTCTATTTTTTTTTTCTAATTTCATCATCTTAATGAAATAAAGATTTACAAGATTTTCTGTTCTTGTCTCGAAAGAGAGGGGGAAAAAAATAAAACGAGTGAAGGGGACAGGTGCTATCAGTTTAGATCTGGTCTTGGATACCAAGATAGCTCAGTAATAAGAGTATTTTCGAAACTTTACCTTTCAAATCCACACTGTTTGTTGTGGTTCTTAAAAGAGACATTATTTTGAAATTCTCACTCATGCGTAGGAGAAATTTAGCAACAACATAGAGACTGATGGATCTAAACCTGATAGGATATGGCACATTAATTGTGTGAGAATTTAAGAAGACAAGCAGAACATGATATCTCAAGGGCTGTAGATGATGAATATCTTTCGGTGGTTCTCTAGAAATACTTCTGCAGGTGATGGATATTTTGGTAGTGATTCTCTGAATTTATTTCTGCAAGAAACCATTTGTGTCCTTATTTCCATCACTAAAATAATATGCCAGAGTCATATTGTAGTAAAGGCCAAATACAAAATAAACCTTTGTTATCCACCACCGAGCCATGAACTCAGAACCTAATCAAACTTGGTTACAAAGTCTTATGCTGTAAATTATGGTTCATTATAGAAAAACATTTCTTGAGACTATGTTACACACGTGTGACAAATATACAGGCACAATTAGCGAACAAATTGTATCAGTCAGTAAAGATAGCCTCAAAACAATATAAAAAAGGATTCTAATAGTTAATTTCTAGCATCATATGTTTAGTTGGTAGAGCTCCATATCTGAATTTCTACAAAAGAACAACTGACCTTGGTGAAGAACTTTTGTGCATGGCTTCTAATCTGAACAGCTGTCTTTGTACCAATATGGTCTGTCACAAGCATCACAAACTAACAAGATGATAAGTACGATTAAAACAAGTGACTTTACTGTGTTCCGACAAATCAGGAATCTTTACTATCGAACAATTCAGGCGGTACACTGTCTTGCTCAGAAGACTCCTTGTACCAGGACAAGTTCTACCATGTCTGCCAAGAACTCAACTTCTCAAACTAAATCTTTGAGTGAAGTACCTATTTGATTGAAAGAGCATGGTTGACTGGGTTTAAGTAAAGCACGAGTTGAGTTAAATCAACAAACCTTCGATGCGCTGCCAAGCCCTCCCGTACAGCTTCAGAGCTTCGAGAAAGCGGTTGTGCTCCTCCTCGGTCCACTTCTCCCTTTGCTTGGTAATGGTATAAGGCTTCCTCGTCTGCATCGGAACGGAACGAACCCTTTTAAGCACCGGAACTAGACCAAGAAACAACAAGTGATGCAGAGGAGGACATGAGACCTTCACGACAACCATCTCGTCTCCGGAAGAATTCCCTTCCATCGCCCTAATCTCAAGTTCAAGTTCAACTAGTCGCGGATCAGCTAGACTTCAAGTCGTCCACGAACAGCACAAAACCCCCCTCCACATCTCCAACCAGGCGCTCAATTCGGCGCACGAAGTACCTCATAACCCGCTGAAGTCTGCATCACCATCACCCAACGAGAGACGAGACTCAAGAACCCACCAAATCATAGATCGGTTCCATCCAATCCATCATAGAAACAAGTAGCACCTGAGAGATCGAAGACCCAAACCCTACAGAGACTCGAATCCGCCTTACGCGACCAGAGGGAGGCATCACAAGCGCCAGCGACTCATCTTCCTACTGCCTCTTGTACATCTCAGAGCTGAATCGGAGGCGAGATCTGTCAGGAGCAGAGGAAGAAGGGATCGGAGAGGAGGGAGATGCTATTGCTATTCAAATCGAAGAGGAGAGGAGCTGGACGGCAACGTCGAGCCGGAGAAGGGAGAAGCGGGCGGAGGCGGAGGCGGAGGCGGCCTCAGCTTTCTCGACGCGGGGAGGAAATCTCAGCCACGAACATTTCTCGTGGCTTCCTTCGCCTCCCGCGAGAAATTATTATTATTAACAGAGGTGGAGAGCGCCGAGCTTTATATTTTAATTTTAATTTTTAGTTAATTTATTTATTTGAGTCTGGGAGTGGGCGGAGAGAGAGAGAGAGAGAGATGCCGCCACGTGTAAAGTTGCATCTGCTGGATCCGAGCTCGGGGTGCGCTTTTTGATCCACGAGAGCGAGAGATACGAGTCTTTTCGTACGAACTACGCATATATTTTATATGCGGGATAACAATCTGCTGGCGGTGGGAGATGTGGACGGGCGGATTGACGGTCGCATGGAACCGGCCAAGCCGTGAGGACGCTCGCACGGTGGTAACGAGTCGTAGCGTGCGGACGGAGATGTTAGGAGAAACTTTAGGCTGCCGGGAGAAAGCGCATCCGCCACGTCGTCTGGTGCCGGGCCCACGGCCAGTGCGACGTGGCGTTTTCCTGCGCTTCGCCCCCTCTTATCCGCCACGTTTTAGTCCTTCTCTTTGCCTTCTTTTAATTTTATCGGAAATTACATATTTACCTTATATATATATATATATATTCAAAGCTACGAGTGGTACATATTTTCACACCCGTGCTAGTTGGAACACAAATGGGACCCGCAGTAGTGGGACCGGGGTCCTCTTTTCTTGGGCCGGGCTTTGCCACGAGGACTGTACCCAACAAAGGGCTGGTCCAGCCCATGGAGTCACGTGCAAAGCTCGTGCAGCCACACTGGCATAGTCCATGGCATAGTTCATATATATATATATATATATATATATATATATATATATATATATATATATATATATATATTACAAATTCAGAATTTATTCATCTTTTAGTCTATTTTACTGAATGAGAGTGAAACAATTCTGAATTCACAACCATTTCTTTCTTAGCTTATAAAAAAAAAAAAATCAGAATATTTAAAATGTTTTCATTTAAGAGTATAATATAGATGGTGGAGGTTGGAGGATGAAGTAAGTTGGGTTCTATTATTAGGGAGAGGAGTCCAAATCAAGAAGTGATAGGAATTGGTTGACACTCTAATAATGGTTGATGTCAACATGTAAGCAACTATTGTTCATATTTGCTTGGAACATTACACACCACTAGGGTTGGAGTAGGTGAGAGAAAATCTCCACCACTACCACCTTCCACTTCAAATCAAAAATTGATTGTGGGTTGGAAATTTCCACTCTCCACTTTGCAAAAGCAAAGGTATATATATATATATATATATATATATATATATATATATATATATATATATATATATATATATATATATATATATATATATATATATATATATATATATATATATATATATATATATATATATATATATACAAAAAAAGATTCTAAAAGGCTATGAGATTGACTACTGATTCACAAATAATAGCAAAAGTAGTGAAATCCACTATATTAATGCAAAATTGTGTTCCTTCAAAATTTAATAATTTTCAAATTCATCCCTCCCAAAAAAACATATTTGTACTTATAAATATAGTTTAGTTGCTCTTTAAACCCTCTTTGTGGATATTTCAACTTTGAATTTTCAACATCCTTAGTAATCTTTAAATTATTTATTACTTTAAGATAAAGATGTACAAAGAAATGGAAGGGGTAGGAAAAAAAAGGAAAAGGTATGATGTCAAAAGGTTAAAAAGAAAAATTAAGAAATAAAATGGTCAGTGAGAATAATAAGGATATTAACTTCAAAATTAACTCTACTAGATCCTGTTGGATGCATGCTAATGGAAATGACATATATAAAGGATTCAAAATTTATATCTATCTCATGGGTCAAAGAATTATTTGGAAATCTTGCAATACTCACTGATTAGAAATGGTGAATATTCCACTAAAGAATTATTGATCAGTGTAAAAATAAATAAATTAAAGAACTTTTCAAGATGAAAAGAAGGCAAAGTACTACTCCATGGAGAGAGAGAGACAGAGAGAGAGAGAGAGGTGTACTACCATTCATAGAATAAACTTGTGAAGTTTATCAAAATAGAGGAGAGCTGAAAATATTAGCACAAATATCTCCATTCTAGTCATAAACTATGTTGAATTAAATTTACAATAAAATTCAAAAATCACATAGTTAATATCAATAGGCAGAAGACTGATTCCAACAAGAAAATGTCACCTTCAATAAGCTAAATTTTCATATGGAAGAAATAAATAAATAAATATATATATATATATATCCCTTTGGTGAAGCATCAATTGAAATAATGACTTGAAACTGTAAGAAAATTGATGATATCTTTCAGATCAAGATGTAACCATATAACTCCCAACCCACTGAATTGCTGGGTTTCTTTATGAGGCAGCAGGGAAAATGATTTTGACATTTGTGTTCTCCTCCATAATTATATCCACTCTTTGTCTTATCATCACCTAATAGCAAGTGACATTTGTCAATTAATGGATGCTATTTTACCCTCTTATCATCCCAAAATATAGTGTATATTTTGGCATTATAAAAAAAATGTTGGTAATTCTTATGGGATAACATTGGATGTATTTTTTTTAATATATGAAAACTTTGATCACCACCTCCCACTTCAAGATAGACAAACAAGTAGAGAGTAGTATTAGGTCACTGCAAGACACAGATGTGAGAAAAAGGAGTAAGAAAACAATGAAGCATTTTCCTTTTTCTAATGGGGTATAATATATGAGAAGAACTAGATGAACCTCATTCTTCTATGCTAAAGTAATAAATTTTTTTTTTGTGATTTCATGAAGATATTATTTCATCAGCAAGTCTCCAAAAGGAGACAACTCCTCTCCTCTCCTCTATCTAAACATCTAAATTATGTGGAAAATGTAACATCTTAGTATTATGTCATGTTGTCAACTGTTGGTCATCAGCATGACCTAACAAGAACTCTAGAGACCACTTACTACATGAAGAAGAATCTCCTCCTTTCATGATGGGGTGAAAAGGACCACCAACCTGCTTTCTTTGATGTCCACTTTGGACCAACCTTCATCACAGCCAAATCTAAAGGTGACAGACACATGAACACCAATTATATTATTCACCAACCAAATCATCATATTGTGTGCTTGTTAGGTTAGGAGATATTGTGATTTCAGTTGATTGATTAGATGACACCAAGCCTACTTATCTATTAAACATGTTTGCATGGCACAAGATTAATGGCTTCATTTAACTTAACAAGTTGATGATATGAGATAAACACTGTTATCAGATTCTTCACAGGACTTTCAATTCTGTGCTTTGGTTTTTTTTGGTTCTTTTACCTTCAGAAAGCTCACCGTAATTTGATCGAACACATTGTGGCGCAAAATGGGAGCAAAACAAAAGCTAAAGAAGACGACACGGAGTGGACAGATCAAAGCAACGAAGGCGCACACGGAATGCCCAGTCGTCACGTCGTTGATGCGATAGCCGAGCACTCGGAGCCATATAAGTCAGCGTCGCGTGCCCACGTCCTCCCCCACCACCACCACCACCACCATCACTCATCGCACCCCCTGCAACTCCCACCGCGAACAATGGGATCCGTGAAGAAGGCGGCGGCGGCGGCGGCGCTGCAACTGAGCCCGGAGGAGGACGAGGAGGCGTGCATGTACGCGGCGCAGCTGGTGAGCAGCTCCGTCCTCCCCATGACCCTCAAGGCCGCCATCGAGCTCCAACTCCTGGAGATCATCGTCGGCGCCGGCCCCGGCGCCAGGCTCAGCCCCGCCGACGTTGCGGCCCAGCTGCCCACCACGAACCCGCAGGCCGCCGCCATGGTGGACCGCATCCTCCGCCTCCTCGCCGCCTACGGCATCGTCAGCTGCGCCGTCGAGGCCGGCCCCGACGGTCGCCCTTGCCGCATGTACGGCGCCGCGCCCGTCTGCAAGTACCTGACCAGGAACGAGGACGGCGTGTCCTTCGCCGCCCTGAGCTTGATGAACCAAGACAAGGTCCTCATGGAGAGCTGGTAATCGACTGCAGGAACAACTCCGGCAACGCCTCTCCCTCGTCCATGGTTGCTAACCGACGGTGGCAATGACGGCAGGTACCACTTGAAGGAGGCGGTGTTGGAGGGCGGCATCCCCTTCAACAGGGCTTACGGGATGACGGCGTTCGAGTACCACGGCACGGATCCGCGGTTCAATAAAGTGTTCAACGAGGGCATGAGAAGCCACTCCATCGTCATCACCAAGAAGTTCCTCCAGGTCTACCGCGGCTTAGACGACGTCAAGGTGCTCGTCGACGTCGGCGGCGGCATCGGCGCCACCCTTCACATGATCACCTCCACGCACCCTCACATCCTGGGCATCAACTACGACCTCCCTCATGTCATCTCCGACGCGCCGCCCTTGCCAGGTCATACAAGCTCCACGTCCACGAATCAGCTTAATCTTGTCTAGATCTTGGCTTAGATTCTCGGGATCCTTTTGGCTGCAGGCATGGATCATGTCAGCGGCGACATGTTTGAGAGCGTTCCCGGCGGAGACGCCATTCTTATGAAGGTTGGTCAGATGCTTGGAACTAAAAAATGACATGAAGAATCACCTGAAAACTATCAAATGTTGTTCAGATGTGTTCTTCGAGTGTGCACTCAACCAAGAATTCTTTCTATTAATGTTTGCATCAAGAGACCCGTCAACGTACTCGGACTTCGAAGGTCTTGTTCTCAGATTCATGATCACCATGTCTGAAACAGGAGGGTATAATCTAATCATGAGACTGCTCTGTTTCCCACTGCAACCATTCTTGGATTCCAAGTACCTTATTTCACTAGAGCTCTGATAATAACAGGCACAGAAGTGAAGGCAGGGGGGAGAGTCAACGTTGGTCTTGGTCTAATGACTCTAATGAGTAGGGGTGGACTTGGGACTTTTGATTAGAGTGATACATTAGTTTCATTGTCATTAGACAATTGTAGAATCTGAAAAGAAAGAGACTCTCATACAAATAATAAGAATCAAGGAAATTGATACATGTAAAATTGGATGCAAACAGATCAATAATCTTTGCATGCAGAAAACAAATGCATCTAATCATATTTTATGAACTAATATCCTGCTTTTATACTGAAACTGCAGTGGATCCTACATGACTGGAGTGATGAGAGTTGTGCAAAGATATTGAACAACTGTTGGAAGGCTTTGCCAGAGAATGGAAAGGTGATAGCAGTGGAATGTGTTCTTCCAGTAGTCCCAGAGCCAAGTCTCAGAACACAGAGTGTTTGCCATGTAGATCTCATCATGTTGGCTCACAATCCTGGAGGCAAAGAGAGAACTGAAATGGAGTTCCAGGAGTTGGCAAAGCAAGCTGGCTTCTCAGGGTTTAAACCCACTTATGTGTATGCCAATACCTGGGCACTAGAATTCACAAAATAGATGATGAGAAGCCATGCTTGGTTGGAGCCTCATCTTATATGTAACTCAAGAACAAAAATGCTGAGAGAGATGATGGATCTCATCCTCCTGTTGTATGTTCATGCATTCTGTATCCAAGATCTTTGAATGGGATAGACTGCATCATGTTGCCACAATGTCAAAGTATGCATACATATTATTATTGGAAATTGATCTTGTTTGTTCTGCTGTTTAAAATCCACAAAGAAGAAGAGAACACTCTGCATCCAACATCTTTGAATGGCATAGAGTATAGACTGAATGAAGTTGCCACATTGACAGAGCATGCATCCATATTTTTATTGGAACCTCATCTTGTTTGTTTGATTTAAATACACAAAGAAGAAGAATGAGAAGAATCCTTCAAGAGCTCAACTGTGCCCTATTTCTGAAGATCTCACAACATGACATCAGATAGATATCATTCTGCTGCCTCAGATGAGATCTTTGTGAAATAAATAATAAAGAAAAAATGGCATATATATATATATATATATATGGTAAACTCATATTTGCATATGTCAGAGTAGAGAACCATAGTGAGTGCCCTTGGTTGACACTAATATGCCTGCCATCTGCAAAAGAAGCTTGAGATGTGACCTTTTTCTTGGCATTGAAGGGGCTCATTAAGATCCACCAACCTCATGTGTAGAGGTGTCCAGACACCAAAGGAGATCGTCCATGATGGACTCTCCTGAGCTGTTTTCAGTTGCATGTTCATATCATGCTTGATCAAGGAAGTGAATTGCCTGAAAGATATCCTTGCTCTAAAGCAAACTGCAAGCCTACTGAACAAGGAAAGGATAAAGAGAAAGGTTGAAAAGCAGAAAAGGAAGGTCCTGAACAAGGAAAAAGATGATGAAGTCTGAATTGGCTAAGATTTAGATCATTGTTTCTAGTGCAGCAGATAGAAGATTTGGAAGAGGAATGATTCTGATTTCTTGACTCAGCACATGAAACTCTTTGGAATGATCAGCTACAGTTCATCACCAACATTATTGATGAGTGGAATCACTTGGCGCCCTTTCTCCTGAAACACAAAAGACTTGTGATCATCGGGAGAAGATGGTTTCATTCTCATCTGGAGATCATTTACATAGGAGACCAAATCTGTACATAGGACTCTTGATGCACCGGACATACTGTGATTCAACAAAGGGAGAACAAGAGAAGATTAACCCACCCACCGTCTGTGCCCTGACGAGTCTCAGTCGGCAGCCACTGCGTCCTCCTCCCTTTCCTTGGGCAGTAGCTGAGCTCTGCACAGCGGGCAGGTGACCTGTCCGACGTCCACCCACTTATCGATGCAGCCCTTGTGGAAGGCATGTGAGCAGTTGCCGAGCTCCCTGACCTCGTGCCGGGCTTCCAAGGCCCCCAGGCAAACGGAGCAGACGGCGTCGCGTCCGTCGATCCTGAAGCGGGAGAACCTGACGACGGGAAGCCTGGTCTTGATGGCGGAGGGGGGGGGGATGGGAAGGGCCGGGGACGAGGGGGGGAGGAAGTCGGGAATCTGCAGGGGGAAGAGGAAGTGGTCCTCGTGGGAGGAGGCGAGGCCGAGGCAGAAGAGGGCCATGGAGACGGCGAGCTTGATGCGGTCGAGGAGGTGGACGACGAGGGCGACGGGCCGAGGGAGGATGACGGTGTAGCAGACGGAGGGGAAGCCCATGGCGGAAAGAGCTGGTGAAGTGGTGGTGGTGGCGGCGGCTGTGGCGTTGGTGGAAGCAAAAGAGAGGTGGGAGTCGAGGGTAATAAATGGGGGAGGCGGATGTGGGGGCACGTCAACGTGCGTGTGGGCTTGCGAGCACGTGCACGTGCACGTGGACGTGTGCGTGTGCGCGTACGTGCGAGGGACATGCCATGTGATGCTTGATGCTGCCCTTTCTCATGATATGGACAAACCTGGACTACAGCAGGGTGTTGGATTTTGTCTAGATTTCCTGTTCATGTGGCAGAACACTATTGTCTGATAAGATTCGTATCACCAGATTCACTAATGGTGTTCGAATTTTATGCTCAGCAATTCATTATTATCTATCAAAATTTTGTTTGAATATGTCAGCCATTATAGATTTAGCTTGGATTATGCTTAATAATATACATCTTTTGGAGGGTGTGCTCATGGAAGTTTTTGCTGCTGATAAGAGTCAAAGAATGCATTCATTCACAGAGTGTTAATACTATTATTACAAAAGATGTGATAAAGAGACATGAATCCCAAAATTAACTTACAAAATGTCTGCAAAAGCTACAGCATAGACAAATATGATTTTAAAAGAATGAAAGCAGGAGGGTGGAGAAACTCAAATCTTTGACCACAGATGACCAACACAATGAAAACATGATAAAAGATCTCCTTTTGAGTTCTTTGATTTAAGGAAACTTGGGGGAAGTGAAGAAACAAATTGAAGCACACAACTAACTGCAGCAGATCAAGCAAATAACCAGGCACAAGAAATTGATGGATAGAGCCCTAGCATCACTCACCCAGGAAGGAGGAGACAAGGGAAAAAGATTTCAAGGCATCTCAGCTGAGTTTGCAATGATTTTTACACCTATATTTAGGGATTTAGGTGTCAATGTGAACAAGAAAAACCAGTTCCTCAAATTGCACACAGCCATATTTCTATGTTACAAGGAATCCTTACAATAAGGGCAAATGATTTAATGCATATCATGAACCGAAATAATGAAACAACTAATCCAGCACCTATGTCGTAGAACAAACTAAATAGCCCTACATCTTAAACCAAAGCATTCCATGATTTTGTAATTATGCTCAGCTTATTTGTTCCAATTTCAAATAGCAACACATCTAATAATAACATTCTTAATGTACAACAATTCAGATCTGACATAAACCAGAGAAAATTCCAAAAAGAACATCAAATGGGTAAAAAGCCAACTTCTACTGCTACAAGAAGTGATTATAAGCACAGCTTAAATAAAACCTCCAACTAATATGGAACACATGAAATTTATCATGTAATTAAGATAACTGCCACAATAATCTCAGCAAACATTGATAACTGGAGCAATAGATAAGAAAATAGTTGCCAAACTGACATCCTACTGTCAAGGTTCAGTAAATGTCGACCAAGAAACAGAAAATAAGGTGAAAAGAAAAAGTAACTCTGTGACCTTGACATCCAAATAAAGCTTAACAGTCGTAAGCAAGTCTCGGAGGTAACATAGTGAAATGAAAGAAAAGAAAATGACAAGCTGCAGTTCCATAGATCTCATCCTAGAAAAATACTTTGAAGCAGCTGACCTTGAGTACAAGTAGTCTTAACTTCAAGGCAAGTTAATCAAATCTATTAATCCTAAGGCTATGCCAAGATTGTAAATTGAAGTGAGGAACTGCTGAATCTCAAGGGAGCGAACCTCTAATCAATCTTGACTGATGAGAAGAGATAGTGAACAAAGTAAAATGACGTCAAGAAACCAATGGTGCCAGTGGATAACATGATAGCAACAGCCATGATCAACGAATAGCCTAGGTAGAGCATTGCTGACACAGGCCCGCTCAGGCTCCTCAGCTGAAACACCAAGTAGTTGATGGAGTACAAAAACACATAAATGGCAACTGAGCCAGATGCAAAGAAGGCTTTCCACCACCACTGCCAATCCTCCACGCAGAGATGCATGTATGTTAGGATAACAGAAACCTCAGCACAGACGGTGACCAGCAAGAGAAGAACTATGAGCAGGAACCCGAACACGTAATAGAACCTCCCAAGCCATATGCTAGATAGAATGAAGAATAACTCGATAAAAAGGGTCCCGAAGGGTAGAGTTCCAGCACCAAGGACAAGCAGCCATGAGGGATACTTCCTCGCAGGGATTTCTCTTGGAATCTGATTTGTTCGCACAGGGAACTGAATGTGCTCAGCCCGAGTGCCTAAGAATCCACCCAAAAGGGTAAGTGGCACCGAGATGCAGAACCACAAGGATAACAGAACAAAGAATAATGAGATTGGGAGAGCTCCTGTACTGCTGCTTCCCCACAGCATGAAGTTCAGAATGCAGAGAATAACAAATGCGATCCCGGGGAAGAAACAAGCAATCGACCATGAAACCGGCCTCCATCCTTCTGAGCCACCTTTAATGGTCCTCCATAGCCTAACACCAACGTATCCAGCAGCAATCCCAAGGAAGAGATAGAGAATGATCATCCCCGTCAAGAGCATGCCTCGTGAGGCAGGAGACATGAAGCCAAGAGCAGCAAACACAATGGTCACAACAGCCATACCGGTAATCTGCACTCCATCACCAACCATTACACAGAGCAGCTTTGAGTTCGTTGGCTCTCTGAAAACATCTCCCACGACAAGTTTCCAGCCGGATAGCTCCTCGTTCATCTGCGCTTGAGACTCTTTATCCAGTTCCTCGTATCTAGTAAGGTCCCTCCTTACAGTCCTCAAAAATATGACAAAGACTATTCCAGCCAAAAAGAATATAACCATCAAAGAGTTCATGATCGAGAACCAGTGAACCCTGGCACCCTCCATCTTGAGATACGCATCCCACCTCGAGGGCCATCTGACATCGCTTTTCACAAATACAACTTCATAAGTGAAAGAGATCTTCTCCTGTTCCCGAATTGCTTGGGATTTCTCAAGCTCCAATGGGCAGTCCACGGGACCAACTTTACTGTAGATGTTCAGCTTCGACATTGCTTCCGGATCGCGCTTCACGCTGCATGGAACAACTTCAAACCCGACAATCTCATACCCAGACATCTTCTGTTTTTCAGTCTCTGAAATCACTCCCATCCCTTCTTCCCCTGTGCCAATTATCTCCACACGGCTTCCCTCGTACTCATGGACTAGGACCTTAAACTTCAAGTGATTAATGATGTAGTCTTCGGAACTTCCCGACGGGGTGTAACCAACAGGAAACCCTGTCCATTGAAAGGTGGCACCGTTCTGTTCGGTAAATCTCCTAACGGGAAGGTTGTCAAGAATCATGTTCACCTGATACAGATCGCGAGTCCGCTGCTTAAGCAGCTTCACCTCGCGCTCGTTCAACGGGTTCGTGGTGCAGAGGTAAAAGGATTCATTGACATTGACATGGAACTGGTAAGGGGAGTTGTCGATCTGGTCACCCATGAGAAGCTCGCCCAAATTCTCCGCACTCTTCTTGATCCCGTCCTGCGGTTGGCAGTAGGGCAGGCTGTAGTAGCTAAAAGGGAGCTCGGTCTCGAACGAAGTGAGCGAATTCACTTTCACCGTTATGGTTTCACCTTGAGAATACGTATGCATATAACTCCCGGGCAGGTAAAAGGCATTGCTCGGCCCCAAAATCAACAAAGCGACGAGGATGAAGCAAGAAGACCTCAAAGAGATGGAAAATGGAGCCATCGGATCCCCCCAAATCCCAAACTTTTTTGCGGAAACCTGCGATCAAATCAAAAATGCGATTTTTTACAGCTCACGCAGTGGATCTGCAAACCAAAACACCATTTCAAGATTCAAGAAAAACATCACCGATCTAATCCCAAGAAACGAAAACAACATCAAAAGAAATAAAGGAGGTCAAATCAGCACGAGATCGGAAAGCAAACCCTAATTTCCTCGATTAACATCGAGGAGAGACACGAATGGAACGGATCTCCGGAGAGAAGAAGAAGGAGAGGAAGAAGAACCTTACCGACAGAGTCGCGTCAGAAGAAAGAGTCGATCTGGGGAGCCGGGGGCGTGAAGAGGGGGCGCGGCGCGATCGATGGATCTCCTCGGTGTTCGAGAGAAGGGGGGATGCGAGCGGTGGAAGGAAGAAGCGGAACCGAGTTGACCCAAACCGTGAGACATTAAATGGGCCAGTAAACAAGAATAATAATTATAATATAGGCCGTTTACCGCATCTGGACCGTCCATCAAGATCGATCCGTCGAATCCAGCCGTTCACGAACACACGTGGAGGGTGGTAAATGGGTCTAATCCCCAGCGCAGATCCCACCATGCCATGTTGGCTCGGTGCCGACAAATCAGACTCCAACTCGGACTCGAGTTTATTTCATACAGTGTGAGATTAATTTCCAATCTTTGGAATCTTATGTTATATATTTAATTATTAGCTAAATTAATTATGGGATGAGACCTCATATTTAGAGATCACCGACGTGCATAATACATATGTGAACGACCTAACTTACCTTTCTTGAAGTGCCATTTAATATTATAAAGAATAAGAGGAGAAATCTTAATAATATAGAAAAGATCTAAAGCGATATTACATCATGAAAAAAAAAAATCTTTTTTTTATTTTTCTCTATTATTGTTTTTATTTGTTTTTCATTTGATATTGTCATTTTCCTCTAATATTCTAAATATCTTTTATCATTATCATTATTCTAAATATCTAGATGTCGATGAACGTCGTTGTAATGAAAAATATGATAGTACGACAAATCGATTCGATTCAACCTCGTGTCTAGATATTGGCCACATGTTGGGTGCTAAGATATCGATCATGTGTCTATCACATGACGTAAAGTTTATATGATTTCGAGGGATCGATCACTTTCTCATCCCTATATCAATACCTAATTTTTACTGATCGAGTACAAATTTTTTTTATCTTTAAACATGAAAACTAAATGATGGGCTCATCGATTAGCATAATCGATTGGCCCTCATATTTATTTTGATTTTCAAATTAAGATGAGCGGCGCAATGAGTTGTTATACACAATTGACGTAATATAATTTTACTTGGGAAGAAATCACTATACCCAAATGATAGGGCATATTAGCTTGCAAGATAATCACCAACATCAGTAAGGAATAATTTGATCAAATAACCAATAGAAAAATGATCAAAAACTTCTTTTCATCCATTTTACTCATCCAGTAATATAATGTTTATGCTGATGATGGGGGAAGAAGACCTGTCAGGTTTCTATTTGTCTGTATCTAAACAATCATAGTTTAAGCTAAATAGTCAATTAGGTGTTGGAATAGTGATCGACGGTGTCATCATGAGAAAAAGATAATTTTCCTGTGGCCGAATAATGTCCATTATAGTCCTCTATTGTGATGCCATTACATAAGCCATGACACACACTTACGATATGGTCAAACCTTTCGTGTGGTTTCATCAGCATGATTCCATCAATAGTCAATTTGTCGGCAGATTTCTTTGGCGTCATCGAATGCATGCATTGGCTTCTCGTGCAAAGAGATGTACGTACGAGTGTGCAGCACATCATAGGACCTCACAGTATCTTCTCCAATCATACCCATTCCTCTCTCTCTCTCTCTCTCTCTCTCTCTCTCTACATGCTGACCGAGCAAAAGGAAAATAGAGAGCAGGTAGAATTAAGCTGATCTAAATGGATGCTTCCAAGTGTGTGCGAAGCAGATGAAACCAAAAGTTCCAAGTAAAATGTCAAGAGGATATGATCCACACGATTGCTTTCTTTCAAGCAACGAATTAAACGAGAGGACAAACACAAAAAATCTTACAAGGTAGAAAAAAAATGAGGAACAGTACGAGTGGAAGAAACGAAGTGAGGGGTGGCCTGCATGCGGTCCCATCGGTTCTTCTCTCCTTTAATACACCCCTTTAATGGAGATTAGCTGGAAGCAAGAGGACCACTTCTTTCTCTCTCTCTCCACTTTCCTCATGCCTATCTTTGTTGCTGTTCTTCTTCCTCATCCCATACTCTCTCTCTCTGTCTCTCACAGACACACACACTAGATCCCTAGGTCTCTAGGTCTCTAGGGTTTATAGAAGACTATTTGTAGTATCAGAGCAGCAGTGGCAAGTTTTTCTTGAGTTCCAATTTCCGTCTGTCTACTTCTGATCAGGAGCAGAACTCTGCAAGTGATGGCCATCTGCAAAATAGATGAGAGGGGGAGATCGAAAAGTAGATGATGAAAGCAAAAAGAACTCGCACTTTGGAGAAGTGGGGATCGGAGCCAAAGAGCAGAGGCAGTTAACGAGTTGAAGAACCAAGATCTTCCCCTCCATCACTTTCATCATCTCTTTCAGAGGTGATCTCGAGCTGCAAAAGGAAGAGCTTCTGCATGTTGTAGGGGGAGGGTGGGGGGGGTAGTGAGTACCCAAGAGCTTCTATGTGATGGCCCATGAGTCCCACTACAATGAATTCCCCATGCAAGGCTTCGAGCACAGCCATGAGTTCTTTGGCATCCAACCCGGGATGGAGATTCTCGGGGTCCCCTCCAAGCATCAAAGCTGGCAGGCGGCAGCTTCGGTGAGTCCATGGCAGGTGGACAACTCCTCCTCCTCCTCCTCCTCTTCCTTGAGGCCTCTGTTCTCCTGTGTCAGAACCCAGCGACCCAGCGGGGGGCCTTCCCTCTCCCTCCTCAACATGAAGCACTCAGCTGCACTTGTAGGTGTGCCACAACCGCCGGAGCAGTACAGCGCCGCCGGAGACAAGCCGCAGCTGAGAGCAGCGTACCACCTTCAGCAACAGCAGCTAAGGAATTCCAAGTTCCTGGGGCCAGCTCAGGAGCTGCTGAACGAGTTCTGTGGTCTCACAGGGCAGAGCAGTTCCAAGAAGAAGCCTAACAAGACAAACCATGAGGGGGAAGCTGGAAAGCCTTCCCTCTCCTCTCCGTGGCATCAGTCTCTGCGCTCCATGGACCTCGTGGAGCTCCAAAAGATCAAAGCCCAGCTGTTGTCCATGCTCGAGGAGGTGAATTCTTTCTTGGTTTTCATGAAAGCTAGCTTCAAGATATCCTGTGATCATAGTTGAGATGGATGCTTGTAATGATCCAAATCAATAGATCTGGAACCTGATATATCTCCTAGGTTCAATTATGAATGGGTCTGCACCGGCAGTAGGGACAGATTCACAGTTTGGGGCTGCTCCAATTACATCGGGAACCCTCGATTCCCTTCCTTTACATAGATAGACATCTAACCTACCACTGCCCCATCCCCCTCGTTAATGGGATCCCACCATTCCCTTCGTTGGGCCGTCACTGCTCTTGTTATCTCGTTATTGTTTGTAGTACTCCTACCATCGGTCTTCTCTCTCAACCTTAATCTTGACGCATTGATCGTATCAACACAGGTCGACATGCGATACCGGAAGTACTACGAGGAGATGAGGGGGGTGGTGGCGTGGTTTGAGGTGGTGGGTGGGGAAGGAACCGCGTCGGCGTACGCGGGGTTGGCGTCGAAGGCCATGTCGAGGCACTTCCGGTGTTTGAGGGACGGGATCGTGGGTCAGATTCGTGCGGTGAAGGAGGCGACGGGGGAGAAGGACTCGGCGGCGCCGGGGACGACGCCGGGGGAGACGCCGAGGCTCAGGATGCTGGACCAGAGGATCCGGCGGCAGAAGGCGTTTCAGCAGGGGACGATGGAGCCGCACCCGTGGCGGCCTCAGCGTGGCCTTCCCGACCGCTCCGTCTCCGTTCTTCGTGCCTGGCTCTTCGAGCATTTCCTTCACCCGTACGTAACGTTCTCTGATTGCTTCTGCTGTTCCAGTGATGTGAAACTGCACCAACTCGAAACCTGGATGGATCGTGATGCACCGATCTCTCTCGGACCTCGGATGACACAGCCGAACGCTAATCTACCCTCTTCTTTCAGGTACCCAAACGATGCCGACAAGCACATCCTAGCCCGGCAAACCGGACTGTCAAGAGGCCAGGTAGAGAATCTTATCACGTCGTCATCTTCTTGATCCTTTCACCCGCTGCGTTCTAAGCACGCTTTGCGCCATGCACAGGTCTCCAACTGGTTCATAAACGCAAGAGTGAGGCTATGGAAGCCCATGGTGGAGGAGATGTACCTGGAAGAGACGAAGGAGCTGGAGAACCAGGCCGACCAAGCACCAACTGGACATGGACACAACGATCACCCTAACCCTAACCCTAACTCCGGCCTCAGCTTCGACCAGAAACCCCTGCCGGTGCAGCCGCTCGTGGACTCCGAATCGCTCTCCTCCATCATCAACAGCAGCCATCACAGTGACCAAACCCTGCACCAGTACCGACAGCAGCATCACCGGCATGTGAGCGACTTGGGATTCCCCTACAGTAGCAGCAGCAGCAGCACAGGTGTGTCCTTAACGCTGGGTCTTCAGCACCACAGTGGAGGAGGCATGAGTCTATCCTTGTTGCACGACTCCCAGCTGTTCTCTGCAGACCATGTTGACGATGATCAACAGGTCCATTTCTCCATTTCGGATGGGGAGGCAGTGAACCTTCCTTACCGAGACCTGATGGGAGCTCAGCTGCTGCAGGACATGACAAGATAGAGTAGATCGAAATGGAACTGTGAAGGGCTATATAGAGACATACATACCTATCAGACATATATACCTGCTTAGTTGCTTTGGCAAGTAGGTCAATTATTCTATGCTTGTTTTGCTGCTCAGCCTCGATCCATTGTTATGATCCATGCATAGGTGCATTCCTCATTGATGAAACAGCAGCCATATTTGCTTCAGACATTAAGCATGAAAGCATCCATGGTTTGGGCTCTCTTCACCAATCTTTGCTCATCTTGATTCCCAAGTGGCCTTCTTCCTTTCCTCCTGAAATATATGGTTTGATGTGGAAAAGCAACATAAGAAATGGATGGGATTCATTCAACCACTAGGCATGAACAATATATTTTTTATTTTTTATTTGTTTTCGTCGACTCATGACAACATCGATGAGGGTGCAGTGCGAGGAACACAATCGATCATGGATTTGTAACTTGATAATGAATTAGATAATGATGATCGATGGAAGAACATTGGAACGACACGGCTTGATCATATCAAGAGGCTTAGTCAGAGGAGGTGGTAAGAACATTTGGTAAATTCAAAAGGGCTGAATGCATAAATTGTTTTTCGACTTGCTAATTATACGCAAGAAAATAGAAGAGATTTCTTGGAATCAAACTATCGACTCATATCGCATTGTATAATCTCGATATTTATGTAACAACAATAAAGCCGTAAGTTCCGAAATCTATAAATTGTTATATGCTTAGTTAAATTAAAAATATTTAAAAAGTTTATTAAAATCATTATTAAAATCATATCCATCATATAAATTGATTTATTTAAAAATAAAAAATCCAAGAAATAGAGATGAGAGATTATTGTTGTTATTTTTTTTCTTGAACCCACATCTATTTATTTTAATGTTAAAAGATCACTGTCATCTTTTCAATCAATCAAAAGATGTGGATCATATTTCGAAGGCATATTTATTGGAACCAATCAAGAATGGACACTGAAATGGGATGGAAAGGCACTTCACATCCAATTTGCCCCCCTTGCTTGACCAGAGTGCCATGTTAGCCACAATGTCACCCTCATCCCTCCACCAACATACATACTTGATGTTGATGTGGTGATTGGGTCATTTGCTCTCATATTTATTTCCACATGTTCTCCAAAATACTTGAGATCCTATTTCAAACAATAATCATAATCATAGTTTAATATTTAACATAATAAAAAAATATTAAAGAGCAAGACACCTCTAAATATCATTCTATCTCAATTCCAATCCGACTAATAGTCATATATATATATATATATATATATATCATCAAACAAAAATTCACTGATTAAACTATTTATTTTTTTATCATTCGAAATACTATTCTTATAATTTTATTCATGTGTTTTAAATAAATAAATAAATAAGATGCATATAATTAATGACATGTTGATAAACTCGATCCATGACTTCAATGAATGATGCAGTAGATTTGATGGAATTGACGTCCGATTCCATCTCGAAAACTACGTGGTCGACCATAATTGAGCACATGAGATATCCATCACAGGGAGGGAGGGAGGAAAGAAGGGAGAGGTGGATTGGCCAATACATTTGGCTGTTTCCGGGGGGAGTGGGGGCTTCGGTGCCGACAAGGAGGAGACAGCTCGTCGGCTTCTCTTCCTCTTGCCGCTGCTTGCCTTGTTGTTGTTAGCCGACGACGGTGGAGAAGACAAAAGAGGAGTGCTGGTCGCAGTGCAGCGACTG
This sequence comes from Musa acuminata AAA Group, assembly GCF_036884655.1. Taxonomy (NCBI): domain Eukaryota; kingdom Viridiplantae; phylum Streptophyta; class Magnoliopsida; order Zingiberales; family Musaceae; genus Musa; species Musa acuminata. The sequence goes on from NC_088327.1 coordinate 1,382,974, forward strand.
AGAAAGCTCACCTACCGACTCTTTTGTCTTTCCTCCGTGCACGCCAGCCCCATCCACCTCCTCCTCCGCCGACGGTGGCGGCGCCGCCCCCACGCCTCTTCCTGCCAGCACCGTGCCCGGAGATCGAGAAGAGATCCTTCGTGAACACACTTGAGGTATGCAATTTTCCATCTTCATTCTTCTTTCAATTGACAGGAATATATGTTTCTATCCCTCATTAGAGTGATATAAATTCGATATAAATAACCAAACTTGGTTGCATGAGATGGAACTCAGATGATGAAGCTCTATCTATTGTCCATGTACAATAGAAAGAGCAGAGAAGCAGGAGGAGGGTGTGATAATTTCACCATGGTCATAGAAGTAGCCCTTTGTCCGGAGGGTCGAAGCTGGATCAGGCTGTCTCCAAGTCAGCTTCAGGTAATAAATAGGACACCCTCTCTCTGCTGTAAGCATCTGGTCACAGTACACATCTCATGGCACAGGCAACGGGAGAGGAGGCCATCACTTTTGTTGTCAATCAGTACATCACCTGTCCATCTCTGACTCCCATCAGCTGTACCACCGAGGAGACAGTGTTGATGGGGGGAATGTGAAAGCCAGATCATATCATTGCAGCTTTCACAGCTGTTCATGAGGCTGGGAGGAGGAGGAGAGGAGGAGGGAAGAGGGAGGAGGGGAAAAAGAAATCGATCCGGTGTGCCCTTAATTCCTCACTGTGTTGGGGGGGACATGTGAGATGTGTCTCGTTACCGGGGAGAAGAGTGAATATTTCTGGAGATCCTTCTCCTCGAGGTCACATGCAAACCTGCACTGTTGCCTCGAGCTTTCATGACAAAGGGACCTCCATTAGGTGGGTTGCTACTAGTACCCATGTTGGCACCAGCGTTCGATAACATGTGTTGGATTCCATGGAACTTTGCATTTGGAGGTAGCAGTCACAAGAGAAAGAAGAAGAAGAAGTGATTCATGTGCTGGAATCATGTGGAAGCTGTGTTGTGTGTCGATGTTTTGACATGAGAGTGGTGGCAAGTGAGATGTGGCAATCTAAGAGAGCACATCCGGCTTACCCCCTGTCGCCGTGTCTTAAATGCTGCATCTGACCAATTGCATTCTTTGTGCCTCTTTCCATCGATGCAGTCCACGTCAAGTCCTCAGGCATCGAGATAAGGTGAGCCCCCCACCCATCTTGATGGTTACACGCGGGGAGGTGAGATGCTTCTTACGGCATCCACGCCATGCCATGCCATGCCATGCCATGCCATGCCATGCCTCGGAGAGGGTACCTTTTCACTGACAGAGAATATGATTAAGATCACAAGCATCAGAGATCGAGTTCTTTGATGGATTGACAAGCAGAATTTAACGTGGCAGATCCAGCCATCTCGAATGGTTTCAAGCTGCAAATGGCTAACACACTGGCAATTAAGAGCAGGCGAAAGAACACCGAGAAGGAGACAAACGCAAGCATCTCTCTCTCTCTCTGATGACCAACACTTTTTCTTCTCACTGTTTGTTCTCTCTCTCTTTTTTTGTTTTCGGTCTCGAGATATGAAGTGCGGAAACTAATGAATGAATGAGCACGATTAGTTAGCTGTTGCAAGAAGAAGCATTCTACGTTTCGGATGATTAGTCAAATGGAACATCGATACATCACATGGGATTCTTCTGGTCGTTCTCCACAGGGAGAGGGAGAGGGGAGAGGGAGATGGAGATGGAGATGGGACAGCCCCCACACCCTCCCTCCTCCTCCACCACCTCCTTCTCCTCTCTGTATAAAATGGCCAATCCACCAGCTTTTCCCAGACAGCCACAGAGAGGGAAAAAAGGGGCAAGTGAGTTGCGCACTGCAACCTCTCTGCACCACCCACGTCCTTTGTTAGCTGTAGCGTTCCGTCTCTGCTTTCTTCCACCTCTTTGCTTGACCTACACTGACTGCCGCAGCTCATCGGCTCCTCTGGCTCTTCGATCCCGACATGGGGTTCCCGGTTGGCTACTCTGAGCTCCCGAAGCTCCTCCTCCACCTGCTCTTCTTCTTCGCCCACCTGAGAAGGCTCATCAACTGGGTCTTCCACTGCCTCGGCCTCGGCGCCCTGCTGGAGTCCGAAGCCCAGTGGCATGACACGGACGCCCACGCCCATTACCACCAGACGGGCCTTTGCTCGCTCCCGGCCGAGCTGATCCAGGAGAGCTCGCCGGCGATCCGGTTCCAGGAGCTGGTCACCGCGCAGCGCGGCCATCGCTGCTTGCCGGAGAGCTGCGCGGTGTGCCTCTACGAGTTCGAGGGCGCCGACGAGGTCCGGCGGATGGGAAACTGCCGCCACGTCTTCCACCGGCACTGCGTCGACCGGTGGCTGCAGCACGGGCAGTGCACCTGCCCTCTGTGCCGAGCGCCGCTTGTCCCCGGGGAGCTGCACGCCGACGGCTCTTTGTCTTACGACGAGGGACACCTGTGCTCCTTCCCGCTGCCGCCGGCGGTGTCTGCGCTGCGTCCCCTTCGGTTGCCTGCTTCCTAGCGATAGAGATCGGCGAGCGAGCAAGCAGTGTACAGAGGTGATGGAAGCTGTGCAAAGCACAAAAGTCGGATGCAATAAGACAGGGAAGAAGACCATCAATCATAGTGTGGGTTGGTTCTTCTCCTTGTACAGTCTTGGTTGGGAATGAGGCTTGGGAGAGCGTGACATGAAGCTTTCTTGAGGGTACTCTTGAGTGTTCCAAAGGAGTTTGGAGCTTGAGAGAGAGAAGGGTCTGCAACCTGTTCACTGCAGCACTTCCTTGGTTGGATTGGAGGCTTGAGAGAAGAAGGATCAAAATCCTACTGGTGTGGGTTGATTTTGATGTGTAATATCTGCTCCCTTTCTTCTGACTTGAATTACCAGCAAAATTTTTTGTTGCTGGTTGCTTGTAAGGGTTGTAACTTTGGATTGAATGAGACTGAGAAACTTCTGCTTGGTTTTACGTTTTAGTGTTGTGGCTAATGGATGCCATCATGCTTGAGAACATGCCAAGATAACAGTTAGTTTAACTGGTAAAGACTTTAATAGTTTATCTTAAGAACCTGTCACTTATTCTCAGTATTAAATTGATATGCAACTTAGATCCCTACAGTTTAGAAAGAAGGATGCAATCCCTACGGTTTAGAAAGGACAACAATAATTCACAAACAAATCCCTACAGTTTAGAAAGAAGGATGCAACAATAATTCACAAAGAAGTAATCTTATTCTCAGTAATAAATTGATTTGCAACTTAGATTCCTGCAGTTTAGAAAAAAAGGATAGAACAATAATTCACAAAAAAGTAATCTTACCGTAAACTTCTACTCAGCGTTCGGGTAAATTAGAAAGAAGGATGCAACAATAATTCACAAAGAAGTAATCTTACCGTAAACTTCTGCTCGCCCTTCGGATAAATTAGAAAGAAGGATGAACATTAATTCACAAATAATGAGTAATCTTACCGTAAACTTCTACTCTCCTTTCGGGTAAATTAGAAAGAAGGATGCAACAATAATTCACAAAGAAGTAATCTAACCGTAAACTTCTGCTGGCCCTTCGGGTATATTAGAAAGAAGGATGTAACAATAACTCACAAAGAAATAATCTTACTGTAAACTTTTGCTCGCCCTTCGGGTAAAGGATTCCTAAGACTCAGATCTGCCATTAAAAAGAAAAAAAAAACCTTATCACAAATATAGTTGACAAAATGTAAAACTCTCAAAGATGGACTAATATCAGTGCTTGAAGTTTTCCAAAATGACAATGATCATATCAAGTATTATTTAGATTGACAATGTAGCACATATAGAACCAACCTTTTCTAGGAAATCTCAAAGGCAAATAGCTATGTCTGTGGTGATGATTGATGCCAACTCTGGTTGGCCTTTCTATCAATCAAGCTTAATATGATGAAAAAAGAAACATGGAGGATGAAACACAGAAGGAATGGCATACAGATGCTGAAAGACTTGCAGATCACAAACAAGTTTGTGTACAATAAGCAGTTCACAAAGAAATGGCATCAAACATCTAGCTTGCAGGTCTAATTCCTATGCATTGATATCCCTGCGAGAAGTCGAGAGTGCACCACAAATTATTCTCAGTGAGCTCCTCTAGCAAGTCCATGCTGGAAGGTGACAACCAAAGAGTATTAGGAGACACACAGATGAAGCCGAGAGTGCACCACAAATTATTCTCGGTGAGCTCCTCTAGCAAGTCCATGCTGGAAGGTGACAACCAAGGAGTATTAGGAGATGCACAGATTATGCATTAGGTATGGATCTTCGATGTGAAATAATGCAACCATGCAGCATACCTCGAAGGGTTCTACATCTTCTGAAGGACAAACAACCCAAATCCAATGCCCAGAAAGGTCGCGATTGCAATTCCAAAAATGCCTGCGAGAATCCCAGGGACTATCAAAGAGGTCCAACCTTTGGCGGTTGCCATTCCGCAAGCCGTTGTAGGTCCCCCAACATTGGCATTTGATGCTATCAGAAGCAACTTCTGCTCAAAACCAAGTAGTCTTCCGAGTCCAAGAATTATGGCCAGATGCACCGCAATTTGGACCGAAGCAAATGCAAAGATGCCAGGTGTTGTGTTAATCACATTCCAAATACTACCATTTGCCCCAACAACAGCAAAGAAAACCTATTGTGAGAAAATATAGCTTTAGCTAATCACACCTCAAGGAATAAAAAGATTCCATGCCTGAGTGTGTATCGTTGAATGACAGAATTAGATTGCTTCATACTGGATGGAATTTCATCAAACCTTACACTGACAAAAGAAACAAGGGGCAGAACTGATCAACAGTTTTTGTTGGATTCCAGATCGAATGGCCAACTTCAGATATCATGTCAACTCTTTTTATAGAACATATTTCAGGAATGCTGAAATGAGACTAGCATGATCATGGAATAGAATAATTTTATCTGGTCAGAAGTTCGTCGATAAATCCTTTCGAGAGCTCTAAAAAAGGTGGAAGATGAATTCCCATATAATTGATCTAGCAATCATGAAGTCGATGAAATGTTCACATCCTTTAACTTCTGTATATAAACTCTTAATGGCATTACCATATTTTTCATCTAAGCATATCTATATTTGGGCTTATGATTGTGCAGAACTCCATGCTAGTCCTGCAATGTTTATTTCAACAGTGCAAAACAATGGCCTAGCTACCGCTGAATACTGTTGCTTGTTAGAACACATCGATGTGGTAATGCAAATTATCAACAAAGGAAAGTTCCTAGTTTAACTTGTAAAGCATACAAATCTTGTTAAAGCGAGCATATTGTTGGTTTACGTACAGATACTGTGCAAATAACTTAAAGCCTGATGACCAGTGGCAAACAATTTATTCTTATGGGAAGCTTACTGGAAACCACAGAATCGCAAGAGGCAGGTACGAAGGAAAGCATCTATAAAGAACCTAGGAAAGAGAGATTTTACCTGCATCAAAATCAAAGCCATAGCTTCACTTGCAGGAGCAAGGCCACTAAATTGTGATGGAAATATGGTTGCCAAGGCCACAACGATTGCTGTTATGCATGGAAGATTTCCACCTTGAATACCATAATATTTGGTTATAAAAGTAGCTGCTTTGCAGATTGCAAACGAAATAAAGATGGATGTAGCACTTTGTAACACAGGTAGCTTATTTCCTGCCTTTGTTTCGGAGTCCATCCGAGCATCTGCCAAGGTCAAGAATTTTGGATGACAAGCATGCAGAGATTTAAGAATAACTGTCTACAAAAATAGGATTAAAAATGTCCATATTTTTTTAATTGGAATACATTAGTCATGTGAGCTTTGATTGCAATCATTGATGCTGTTGTTCAATTGGCACATATGGGTGTAACTCCTATATGGCTCATCAAATACTTCAAGGCAATCAAAATTGTGGAAGACCATTAAATCTATATGGTATATGTACTTGAAATTAGTTTGCATTCAAACAAAACCATTATTTAATTCTCTCAGAGCACCTACATACTCAGTATATGGTCTCTTGATTCTAGTACTTTTCGTACAATCTCAACAGAAAAGATCTATTCACAAACACAAAATTGCATAATAGGAAATCATCCAGATAGTAGACATTAAGAATCACCAGCAAAATAGACTACTCTGTTATTCGTTTGCCATAAAAAGGTTTGTAGAGACTACCATGCAACATTCTTTCATATTTCAAGATTGACTCGTAGAATGAATGCTGAATTTTACAAAACCAGATTCCGTTTCACTTGATATTGAAACGTACTCCCCATTGTTTGTATATGTTCTGATACATAAGACATACAGTTCTTCATAAATCAGATCAAGAGAGAGGAAATTTTCAAATAGGATAGCTATAAGACATTGTTTAGTACTTGCAAGTTGCAACAACCTATAAGCTATATTATTATTCATGTTAAACATAGTTGTGTAGCCTACATGTTTGAAACACACTCCAGCTTTCATCTGAACATAACCTCATACTTATTTTGTCTTCTTGTTAGTGAAAATATTTTTCTTTAATGATTGGTTCCTCTTAATTTAGTGAATATATTAAACTTTAAGCACATTTTTCCATTGCAACAAGTTTGATAGATTTGTGACATTTTATGTTTTTAATGCATCAGCAAAATTTATAATAACTTCTCAAAGTCTGTTCCAAACAGTTTATTTGCAAGATACGATGTTCATGTTGGATCTCACAAAACAATAGTACTTGTTAGCATCGTGCTTCTACTTAGAAGCCTAATCAAAGTTATTATCGAATCACATTGTGTCAGCTCACACAAATTTAACTCATGACTGTCAAAATTTGTCAAGATACAAAATTATTTAGGTAGACAGTTAGTTGCACTACATCCATTTTCATAGTGACTAATGAGCTGTATCTGACAGACAACACAAAAGTTAGCAGAGCAATATACAAGATCACCAACGACCAGAAAAATCACACAGTGTGCTGCATTTGCATGCATGAGTGAAAAATATCGTAAGTAATATGTACCCACCATTTACAGTTGTAGAAACTTCTGGAGGTATTTTAGAGGCTAACGCAAACAGAGAGGTAAAATATACTGCACATATAACATTGTCTGCGGCTAGCCCTGCAGCTAGAACTGAAGGGGAAACGCCAAGAGCCTCCGAAACAGCAACATAATTGACCGCTGAAACGTTATGCAGATCAATTATAATATTAAGGTCAAGATTACAAATTAAATCATATATACATGAAATAAATACATAAACAAGAAACTCTAATGTAGATAAAAATTGAAACGAAAACAATCCAGCTAAAAGTGTAAAACAAATGGGACTCAACAAACTTTTATATTACTCAATTTCCAATTAGACTGAAGTGAAAAACCATGATAAGACATCAATAATCATTAAGTAATTTATCGGATCACACATGTCCAAAGAGTTCCGGGTAGGTCAGTATGAATTTTATGGAAGTACCAAATGCTTTCTTCTTATATATATATATATGGCATCTCAATCCAATGTTTATGGGCCAATAAGGCATTGATCTACTTAAACAGTGTCTTGAATTCAGGGCTCCTTTTCATCTTCCGATACATCGCCAAACAAACCATTGCAATATGCAAGGAAAAATAGCTAAAGAACCACAAACACAGAAAAACGCAACATTCTCAGTTGATACCTCCGCCAATGTGTCTGCTCATTAAGGCTGCTGCAATCTTCCAACTATCCTGTCCGAGTGATCGCATGGGCACCAGAAGATATGCTACTACGGTGCCAATTGTTGTGGCCACTGTCATACAGCAATTCAGAATCAGAGGACCTCGAACTAAAAGTAGAGGTAAAAGAATGCAACAAACGATAACACAACAGTAATGAAAACAACAAAGTAAACTTGACATATTAGCACTCCAAGTTTCATCATAACATGAAATGCATTAGAACCATATTGATGTTTTATTGAGTATATATAAGATTTCAGATGATAAGAGGAGATCAGTATGCTTGTGAAATTGTTATACCTCTTAGTGTTACTAATCCTAAGAGTGATGATTAACGAATCATTTCAAACAAAGAACACTAGAGAAACAAGATCAAGAACCATCAGGGAACAGAAACGTGCCAGATCCGACCAAGAACGCAAGGAGCAGAGTCCCGGTGGACCTGAGGACACGGCGGAGGTCCGCGTTGAAGAGCAGCAGAGGCACGGCCATCGGTAGCAAGTAGTCCAGCACCACCCGGTAGGCGGACGCATCGGAGGCGATGATGCCGGCGCTGCTCGCCGCTAGCCCGACCAAGGTGCTCACCAGCGCGCCGCTCAACGCGCTCCCGACCTTGGTCTTCTCCGACCTTTAAGAAACCCAAAGAAAACACATCAGAAACAGGGAAAGGGGGAGACGTCTAGCGTGAATTCTCGATCATAGAGGGAGGGAGGAGAGCGCGGTGAGACCAGATGCCGAAGGCGCCGGCGGCAAAGAGGGCGGTCCAGTTGCCCCATTGGTCGTCGGGGGAGATGAGAGGCACCGCGAGGCGGTGGGCGGCGGCGATCGTCGGCCTTCTGTAGATGGTGGTTGAACGTGAGAAGAGCGAGTGGTGATGGCGGCGAGAAGAGAGTGAAGAGGAGGAGCTGTTCCGGTTAGCTGGGAGGTGAACTGGGCAGATGGCGGTCCGGGCCGTGGAAGCTGCAGGCGAAGAGGAGGGGCGAAGGGAGAGGAGAGAAGACAGCGCGACCGCCATCACCGAGAGAGAGAGAGAGAGAGAGAGAGAGAGAAGAGAGAGAGAGGAACAATCGACGGTCGAGTGAGATGAGAGCTGCTTTTTGAAACATTTTTCAAAAAAATAAATGTTTCCAGATTACTTGTAATGTTTTCACAAAAAATATTTTCTGAGAAACACTCTTGGAAATAACAATTCCAGAAAACGCTTCCGTGATTTTTGGATTCGCCACATGTTACTGTTACTTTAAAAATGATTCAAAAAACAAGTTATTTTGGAAATACTTTTAAATAGAACAAGTGCGCGTCACATGGGAACTCCTGACGCGGAGGAGATGTTGGAAGCCGCAGTTATAATAATGCTAAGAAATATAAGCTAAATAAATCAAAGCACATCCCAAGAAGACTTATAATCTGAAATATTACCATGATTTGAAATAATACCACTCCAAAAGTAGTTCTACAATAACAATTCTCTAGATTGAAACTTAGCTGAAAGAATAAACTTAATGTTAGTAGACAAACATGATTTGATTTTGGCAGCATATTAGCCACTATAATCCCAAGGGGAAAGAGGACAAAAAAAAATCCCCCAAACAAATAGACCATGTTTTCTTCATCACTTCTGTGAATTTTCTTGATTAAAGTGACAAGGATTTCATAGAAAAATAAGAATCAGGAGTTCAATTTCATGTTCTTTAGCATGCTCATGAGAAGGGGTAGTTTATTGGGAGCCCTCTGCTTGTAGTCCCTTTGCAAAGCCTCTGCAGCTAGAGTTTGTAGATCAGACATCTCTTTCTCTTCGTTGTTCCGTCCTTTTGTTAGCTGACGGATCGCAACACTACACTGGAGAAATTTGGATTGCACATCAATACGATTGTTGCAAGAGATTTGTAAGTTGCTCGGGGATATCTTACCGAACATACGCCATAGAGAGCTCTAGTGTTCTTTCCCCCGGTTAAGGCAACCGTTGATGCATAGTATTTTTTAGCTGTCTGAAGATTTTCTAAACCACCAATGGTGTAAAGTACCTGTTGAATCAAAGTATCGAGAATAAGAAACTACCACATGCCCTTATGCTAGAACTTGAAAACAAAAATGTTGTCATCAAGAGATGATATGGAGGAACTGTTGGTTGAGATAGTAGGCCACTTGCCTCTGCATAAGCTAGATGATATGGAGGAACTGTTGGTTGAGATAGTATCAGCTCCTCATAACAAAAGGCTGCTTGCTTATACCTAATCAGAGAACGAAGATATGCACATCTTAATGAAAAGAAACACGCTTTAATGTTATTACAAGAGTGACAGTTGAGATGCCTTACATCTGTAGAGACACATAGATTTCAGCCAGTTCTCTCCAAGCATCATGATCTGCCATGAATCTGATATAAGATTTAACAATAATCAATTCATTGAAAATATTTTTATCACAATGTAACAGAAAAGGATAGCGATAGAAGATGCCTGGAAACAGTCCTTACATTTCTAGGTACTTGTTGAGAAATTTGACAGCAGCCGATAAATCTCCTTGTGCTTTTGCCATAGCAACCTTTCTCTTGTGAATTATCTGCATGGTTGGTGTCGGTCTTAGACTTTCTATACATCACTTTTCAAGAAATAATAACAAATATATGCCAGCTAAAGAGAGAAAATATAAGAAAAAACCAACTAACTAAGATACATCTTGAATTTATGAAACCACTGAGATAAACCCCCAAGGAAAATTAGCGATATTGATGTCCTCTAATTCTACTTAAACTTGAGTAAATGAATTCAACCTAATCATTGATTGACTGCCAATCGACCAATTATAATCACCATTTAAACTTTTGGATCTATAAACATAAACAGAATTACTTCTGTACATTCAGAAACGATTGAAGAAGAACAGCCAGATGGTTAAAGAAGAACAGCCACAGACTACCTGATCGAGTGGGCTATCGTCTAGAAGACGTGCATAAACCTTTTCTGCTTCAGCCCATGCTCCTTTGGACTCGAGCAGCATCCCTTCTACTCTGCCTGAGAATAATTGTATCAAAGGTTAAGCAGAAGTAACTTGTACAAGCCTCTGCAAGAAATCAACACATGCACTGTATAAAACCTAAAAAACAAAAAGTAGATTGCATGGTATTCTGATATAGGTAAATCATTTTTTATAGAAGACAAAAAAATGTTAACACTAAAAATTCTCACCAATTCTTATGCTTCCAGGGAATTGTTTTGAGAGAACTGCAATGCAATCCTGCAAACAATAAGACAAAATATGATAAACAAACAATCTTGAAATGCATTTAAAAGTAACATGCTGATTTCTTAGACCATATGCAAAATAAATGGTCAAGTTTCAAAGAGAAGGGGATTATAACATATTCCACTGTGACTCCGTCCAATGTTACTCCTTGCAAACAAATATCTAATAGTGAAATTTTACTATACATGTATTTCTGATCCAGTTAATTTTTTAATGAGCTATTCACTAGAAAAGAACTGCAAGGTGTATGAATTTATTGCTCAGCAGTGAATAACACAATCAGCATGGACTAACCGTTTGAGCATAAAGGAGAAAAGAAGTCGTTGAGCATACCATGAGAAATTGTTGCAACAATTATGTCTTTATATGTAAAAGGAAATTCAGAAAAAGATAAAACAAAAGACAGTAAGATAGATAGGTTGAGGGAGAGAGAGAGAGATCTTTACCTTTGCAACATCATACTGCTGGCAATCCATAGCAGCAAAGGCCACCTGCTCATAAAGAGTCCATTCTGCATCAAAGAAAACAAGTATTGGATTCCTCTATTGCTCATAATGACTACATCTATTTTATTTGCATCTGTACATTTATGCATGTGGTACATGTATGAGTGTAACAATTACAATAAAGAGATAGCAGCAAGCAGTGATCATTGTAAAGAAGGAATTTGATCGTCAGTTTATGTAACTGCCTTTAGTTGAAAAGTATAATACAATAAGGAGACAGTAATCTTATATGATCATACCACAGACTAATTTTTCCAACAATTATTTCTAGTTGAAATTGAAAACTCATTTTTGTATCCAGACTTTAAAAGAGTATCCTAAGGAAGCATGGCTACATTTCAGTTTATGCAGCTCAATACAGGAAGGACATCAAGATCAATGGAGGGAACAAAACCAAAACCATTTTTCACTGAGAATGCATCAATATTATTTTCATCCAAAATTTCCCTATTTAATGAATATATATTTCCGTGTGATTTTCTTAATTTTTTCATCAAAAAATGTGAGAACAGTTATAAAAATAAAATCTGGAGTGAGTCTATGACCACACCCTCTAGATTATGGATGAAGTCACGCAAGAAGTCCCTTGACCAAACAGCATCTACATCCCTTTTACACCCGTTGTGCTTCAAAGAGTACATCTCTATTTATCTTTTTTCCTCAATCTACACTGACATGACCATCTCAATATAGCAATACACAGTCATGGCTACAAAAAATTAAACCCTAATTATATTTTACTGTGAAACTAACGATGAAATCAGAATATAATCAATTCTTCACGACCTGGTAGCACAATGTATGCCTTCAAAGATTTTCTTGGTCTACTTAATTTTTAATTATAACTTGACACCAAAAATGACAAAAAAACATTCCCTAAAGGCAGCATACAGTATGCATAACACCATAACCGAATCTGCATCTTGAACAGTCATTTCTTAGTTGGGCCTAAGACCACTAATGATACCGTAGTTATCATCACCTGAATTCAAAACCACGAGGCCTATGTCTCTGTAGCTCAGTAAAAAGGGTTGACACCGAATATGCAATTATTTGTGAGTAACACAGAGATTCATCTAACTTTGCCAGGAATTATCATTCTCATAGATGTTTGCTAGGTAAAAGTTCAATTAATGCAAGTGACATGTAAGAGGATAATATTCTTGTACATGAAATCCAACTCGATATATCAGCAAACTTACAGAAGCTTTACTTACGGACCCTGACTTTGGTAGGCTTTGTTCCATAGATATTTGGTTTTGTTGGCCAACTAACATAAGTTTACTAGTTCTATAAATTGAAAATAAATTTCAAACGCTCAATAAGTTGTCCGGTTGGAGCCTAATTTCCTCAGCATTAGCCAATTCAATTATGGAGGAAAATGCCACTCGCTTATAAGACTTGTTTATGACATTAGTAGGACTTCCCCGATGGTACTAATATAACAAAGAAGTACTGGTTGTAATAGTTCTCCTATGAGCTCGATAGCTCCTTAAATACTAATTATACTTTGTAAATATAAATGCCATCTTCCAATGGCTATATTTTAACATGACAATTGTTCCATTAAGTCCTTTCTGCAGATTGACTGGATCTACCATCTGAATTCAATAAATATATTACTTGTCGCATTCTCAAGTCTTTATTTGACCTAGTGTGAATCTGCTTATTTTCTTGTAATATCAGTCTGATCACACGCAACAAAATCCTTCATAGGTGATAGGTTTTGCTGCATGGGATCCATCGCTTGTCCTGATAGAAACACCAATAAAGGTCTCAAAAGGAGCAGGATGCAGGCACCTAATGCTCGAGCAATGATTTATACCATGGTTAGCAGTTCCACAAACAGATTAACTTTTCCATAGAGATGATCCATGAGCAATTTTGAAGAGATCGCCAAATATGAACCGACAGAAGATATATAGTGACAGAACCAACCTTCCGCTCCCAGCTTGGATCGGGCCCTGTGGTCGTTCAAGATCGACAGGCCGTGCTTGAGGACCTTGTTGGATCGCCGGGCCTTGAGCTTGCGCACGAGGCAGAGGTACTCCCACGCCCCCCCGCCGCCGTTCTCGACCTGGCTCTCGAGCCGCTCCATCCGCGCTGCCTCCGACGCCCCCACCATCGGCCTGCGCTTGCCGGCGAAAACCTCCTTGCGGGCGAGATGTAGAAGGAAGAGAGAGGAAACAGAGCAACGCCGGCCGCCGTGATTCCAATAGCGATCGTTCTCGAAAGCAATGGGAGATCCAAGGAAAACGTACCCCAGAACGGATCCTCTCCAGCACGTGTCGGATCCAATAGCTCCTCTCCACAGCCCAGCCGTCCACAGTGGGATCCACGTGCATCAATGATACCAATGGAGGGTTGCGATAGAAGAATGAGCGGATGGAGGGTGGAGATCGAGAGAGGTTAATCATCGGACAGGTTCGATTTGGAGAGGATCACATAAACCTTCGTCGAAGGCGGATCCGATGACATGACTGGAGTTGGGTTATTGGACTTGGGGCTCGATCTAGACTCGCAACACATGAGATTTGAACTCGGGTGCAAATGAATCCAATCCATCTGAAAACAGTTCAAATTTATTCGTTAATATTAATGTTGTTTAATTAATTAATTATTTTTCTTAACCTTGATTGCTTGTATTGGAGACCGAGGGAGAAAAAATAATAGACTAAAAATAAAATAAAATAACAAAAAATAGAAATCTTAAATCAATTAAATGGAATCCGGACCCCATTAGAGCGGGTCGCGTATGATAAATCCGACCCGCTGCCATCCGCTATCGCATCAGGTCAGCGTGAGACTGACGTGGCACGCGCGCCACTGTTACTTGGTACACCAAGCGTCACAGCATCACACAAAGGGAGTGCTTCGCGCACTCGCAGAAACGCCCGTCATCTCCTCGCATAATATTTATATGCGGACAAGGTCGATCCTTCGATTCCAACCGTTCGATGATCTCGCATAGGGATCGCATCCGAACGTACGCCGTCGGATGTTATCGTTGGTTAAATGACGTTAATACCCTTGCCCTCGGTTTCTTGTGCCTCCCTCACGCCTCTCGCATGTGATCAGTTGCTAATCCAACCCGACCCTCACACACCTCTCTCTCTCTCCCTCCCTTCCTCACCCCACCCACCGACCCCCCCCCCCCCCGGGGGAGACTACGGTAGATCTCAGATCGGAACTCTCATTGATCGTTTCTCTCGGGTTAATATACGCGGTCGCGAGGACGGAGGAAGCTCGAATCGGTTCCTTTCTTGCTCAATTCAGCCAGGTACAGCTCTCCTGACTTCTTTTCCGGGGATTTTCCCCTCTTTTCGATGTTATTAATGTGGTGCTGAATTTTATGAGTTCCTGTTGGTGGATCTGCACGCTGAGATGAGTAGAATTCATTTCCGGTTCTATATTTCCGTAGTTTACTTTGTAGTTCGTCTCATCGGATTAGGGCTTAGTTTTTTCTTAATGTAAGGTTTAGGGATTTGTTATGCTCTGTAAGTAATTGGTGATGTTACACGCTTCGGAACAATAAATTAGGTCGTTTGCGAGATCGGAAACGATTGGATGCCAGGAAACATGACACTTGGACTATGCGCGTGTTGCTTCTATCCACGAGGTGGAGATTTTTCACTTGGACTATTCAAATCTGGGACACTTAATTATTGCTAAAATGGAGGGACAGCCTTTTTCATGAATCCTCTGTAAATGCTTCCAGCATTTTGATGAATAATGTAGCCTGAGAAGTTTATGAAAGGCGTGATGATTTGCATATAGTAATGGTTAGGTTAAGACTTGAGAATAGCAAGAAGCGATAACGAAGACTTGGATATCTTAAATTATCTTCAAAGATGTTCTATTTCTTCAAAAATTATTATTAACATCTGTATCGTGATCCCATTTGCTGCATTTATTACTTCTCTTTGGTCGGCAATGCCTGAATTATCCAGGACAAATCTGAAGCACCAAGTCTACTGTGTTGGCTTGTTCCAAAAACACTTAGCTGACTGATTTGTGGCAACCTTCCTATATACAAAATAGTTCAATTAATTATTGCATCAGTCATATAATTTCATGTCACGGCATTGGTGGTGTAGATTATATAACTTCTGCCGATGGTTATCTATGCGAAGCCAGCATTACTAACAGGTTAGGGACTACTTTCATCTAACACAATACTGTTTGAGGATCACAATGAATAAAGGTACAAGGTTTAGATTGCCCACTGAGATAAATTTCAATTATCATTGGTCTCACTGCACATTTGTTTTATGAAATAGTACATACTGTATCTTCTTGTTTCGTTCTAATGATCTTTTATTCCTTCTATTGGATTTCTTGCCTTCTGTTTCTTATTTGGCATTTGGTGAAACGCCAGACTTAGATGCCAAATGCATGATCACCATGTTGGTTCTAGTCCATGAAGGCTGCAAATAGAGTGCATGTTAGTGCTTAATTATCAAGGTTAAAAACCTTGTGGTACACAGACTGCAGCTTTTCTTGTAGGCATGTAATGGATTATTTGTTATCGCCTATTTTATTTATCTTGCTGAAGTTAAAAGGTGATAAGTTGTAGGATTTCCCTTAATTGTTTAGTTATCATTGCAAAGGACAAAGGGTTTGGAAGATCAAATTTTGATGTAGATGTCAACGAGCTTGTGTTACCTTCTTTAATGCATTGATTGTTTGGCTTATTCTTAATCGTCTTCTTGGCCTGTATATAATTGGGGTTTTACATGCTCCTATCTTTTGTATGCATTCTTTTATAGATTGTATGTGTTTCTTAAAGATTTATGACGTTGTAATGTCAATATCATTGCTGAATCTATTAGTAACTATTGAACTCAAGATCTGAAAATTTGGTCTACGATCATTGTCGGGGATTATGGCTAGTGATTAGGAACAAATGGAACTGGAGTAAGGATGGGGAGGAAGGCATTGAAACTTGCCATTGGTTGCAATATCCTAAAATTTTCATTTCCATCTCAAGAAATATAAGATAATTACTTAGCTAATTTGGTTCAATTGATTAAGAGGATTTTTCTTTTTTGTTTTCATGTAAAAATAAGGAAGTGAGAAATGACTACTGTTTATCATTCCTTTTTTTAAACAGGGAAGCATGAATTACAGCTGTGGAAGACATTAATCATATGTACTGGAAACATTTAAAGTCTCTGATGTCAAGTTCCTCTTGGAGTTTTGGCAGCAATACATATGGGTGTATGCATCTGTAGCTAGGATCTGCAAATTGATCATTGTCAAGTAGTTCTTGTCGGGAATCTGGCTTAATAGGTGAAAACAGCACATGCATTTTAACTTAATTGCTTCTTTGATTTCATTCTTGCAACTGAATTCTTCGACTTGCAACTGAGGTAATTGCTTATTATGACAACAAACTTAACACGTCAAAGGATACAGGATACTACCATTTTTCTGTACCTTCTTATGGATTCTGGGCTCAAGATTCTTTCATGGAAGCATGAGATATGACACATATATTTAAAGTGTGGTAAATCCTGAGTCTTTTTTGAGATAATATTAATTATAGTGCTTTTGTGGAAATACTGATTGAATAATTTCTACACCTTTTGCATCCACTATTTCCTTCTTTTGTATATTTTTTTCAATAAAATCATTTAGTTTTGATTCTGATATAATAAATGTTTTTCCTTTTCTGCAGTGAGAAGGTCTTATGATCTGTTTCATCGAGTACTTTTGTCCTTCCACTAAGGCTGTTGTGGTTGGTATTTTGCAGTCCTGGTGTTTTTAATATGGGTGAGCATTTGTGCTGTGACAATTTGGGGAAAAGAGCCATCAGAAATGCGTTAGCTAGAACTTATCATTTCTCTCTCCTCCTTTCTCCTGTTGTTTCCTTTTGGGATTGCATTTTTCGTAAAATCAGATATTCCTTCAGACCGGAATGGGTGTAGGTTTGTGGTATTAACCTTTCAAGTAGTCTTTATATTTCTGGCAAAGAATAGTTGGGAAGATTTTTGAAATTTTAGGTCGAAGCTCTAGAGTGGTTTCAGAAGTCATCTTGTCTGGGTATTAGTCATTTGAATAAATAAGCTGAAATTGACATCTTAGAGGGATAATTAGTCAATGGAGAAAGTAAAATGTGGTCAGGTAAGTCCAGTCTTGAAGAAAGGAAAAAAGAAGCAGGCCAAGGGTGAGTTGGATCGCCTGAAGCAGGCTGAGAAGAAAAAGAGGCGCTTAGAGAAAGCACTTGCAACCTCTGCAGCCATACGTTCTGAATTGGAGAAGAAAAAACAGAAGAAGATAGAAGAACAGCAAAGGTTGGATGCAGAAGGTGCTGCAATCGCTGAGTCAGTTGCTCTTCATGTCCTTGTAGGGGAGGACACAGATGAATCCTGTCATTTCATGGTGAAGGATGCTAGTGAACATAGCCCATGGGAATATTCACATAGTATTGATCATTTAATGGGTTATCAAGGCTTAGCAAAATATTCTGGCAATGGACTGGGGTGGGTAACCGAAGCACATGTCCCTGCATGGAAGTGTAACAATTGGGGGATCGGACTGCCGTTGCCATCTCAATTTCACCTGAAAGATCTTCGCTCATCAGCTTATGATGAAGCTGGTCGAGGAGCAGATATCTCCGCAGGATTAGAGGCTGCACAGGCTGTTGCATCACTGCAGATTGCAGAAGATTCACATGGTGCTCGATTTGATGGTCAGGGAGCGGCAACTGTTGTTATTAATAAACTGCTGGGAGGCAGCAATACCGGTGACAAATTCAACATTTACAGGAAGATATAACATAATTCTGATAAGCTTGTAAATAGCTATAACAAATTTCCCCTCGCTCTAGTGAGACTGCATATTTCTGTCGAGTTTTGCTCTATATCTTGCAAAATGTTTGTATTGTGATAATGTGTTTGAAAGAGGCTCTCATTTTTATGCAGTTTGGTAATAACTATATGTATATTGTTACTTGTTCATGATGGTATTGTTGATCTTGTCCATATGGTGAAGATGATATAATGTACTTGGAATTTTGGGAAATATGCATAACTGGAAGGATTGAAAGGTACATATGTTATATGTTTCTTTTTTCCAACTCTGTAATTGTTCATTTCATATTAATGATAACCTTTCTTTCTTGATTGCTATAGTTTTCTTTTTTTTCCACTCTATAATAGTTTTATAGAAGTTCATGATGTATTCCTTATATATTGTAATGTACGGAGTGTATTCATTATATATTCCAATGTTCGGAATGTATCATTTGAATGTATGACTTAAATGTATGATTGAGAAAAAAATCTTTCTTATAATTGTTGATATCATCCAAGTCTTCTTATTTCAAGCAAGACTTCCTTTTTTCTTATTATAACATTTTATTACTTTCGATTTCTGCTTTCAGCTTTTTGGTTCTATGCGTTGCTTCGAAGACGAGGATGCATGACTTCTTCTGATCGCCATCGCCATCTGTTGTAGTAGATCTACTTTACTTTGTTGATCTAATCAGTCTCCTTTAGTAATCGATCTGTTTCTTGATGCTCTAATTATTATTTCATCATAATACAATAGTTAATTTTAATCTATTTTGACTTATGCCTATCAATACAATAATTCTAATTTCATTCAAGCTCTATCTTAGCAAGCACAATTCACCAATATCCTTTTTGGATATAATCAATTAAACTACACTAATGACTCTATGAATTGTCCACTTGAAAAGATTTAAATATCGGGAGAACTCATTCCAATGATGGAATGACAAATCCTGATCACAAGTTCTGGCCACAACAACTCATTTTATCCTACATGTCATTTAAGCCTTGGTTGTTGGTTTCATAGTACTACTAATCTCTTCTTGCATCATTATAGTAGAAACATAATCCAAGTTACAAGCTAAATCAATCATTCTTACGCTCATATGCTAAATCTTTTATCTACTATATTGAAAACAACATAAAAGAAAAATATTATTATAGATTATATACAAAATCTAAAAGATATTATAAATGATTTGGCTTTAACAAATTATCCCTTGAGGGATGAAGAAGCATTATTTATACTTTGAATGGTCTATGAGACGAATATAAGGAATCGGTGATAGCAATTCAGACACGTGACTTACCAATGTCATTTAAAAAACTATATGACAAGTTAATTAATCAGGAGACATATATGAAACTAGAAGAGAGGAAGATATAATCAACCATCACAGCTCAATTCAATAAAAAATCTCAAGAAAAGGATAATCAAAGCAATAAGAACTTCAATAAATGTTTGAATAAGAGTCATCATCCCCCATTATACTATCAACTCTCCCAACTCTCCAACTGATGGTGGCAACTTCAACCTAAACAACCCATGAAATAAAACTATAACTATCAATAGTTCTAACATCCTAAACATAGCAGTTAACAAAAAGTCGTTTGCTAGCTTTAGAACAAAATTAGACACATAACAAAAGTTTATCGATCTCGAACCAATCATACTTTATATCCAACTGGCTTCAAGCAAACATCATGACTAGCTCATTCAAGTAATCGGATTATTAGCTTTAGTGCTTCTCATTATATCACTTTTGATTTATAAAATTTATATATTTATATTGACTATGGAGGCAATGAAGACATCATCATTAGTGACAGTAAAGGAATCTTTATCACTCATACTGGTTCCACAACACTTATTCACACACAAACACTTTTATACTCGATGATATTTTCACTTTTATACTCATGATATTTTGTATACCCCTTGTATCAAAAGAAGTCTTATTTCTATCTATCAATTTTGTAAGCAAAATAACACATTTATTAAGTTCTTTCTTAACTCATTACTTATAAAGAATATGAGGACATGATTATCCTTAATTGGAGACTAGAATAAAAATAATATATATAAGTGATTGTCAACCTCATAAATCACCTAGTCAATCGCTCCTACTTTAGTTATTCCAATTGATGTATAACATCGTCGCCTTGGGCTCTATCATCCTTCATTCAACAACAGCTAATTTCTCGTTACTCTCTTCTAACTTTCAAATCAAGTAAAATTATAACTTATTATTTTATTTGTCTTAGTAATAAAAGTTATCATCTTTTGGAATGTCTTCCATATCTTACTTCAAACAACTTAAAATTATTTGCATTGATATCTAGGTCCTACCCCAATGACTTCCTTTAATAATTTAAGACTTTATATTATTTTCTAGATTACTAAATTTATATGGTTATATCCTCTCAAACATAAATATGAAATCATCATAGTTTTTATTTATTCTGGAAAGATGATCGAGAACTTCTTCTAGTATACTATTAAGATAGTTTTCTCTAATGGATGATATGAATACGAAGCCCTTACAACTTATCTCTCATCATGTGATATATAATATTTTAAGTCACCATCACACATACTTCAATTGGTTGGCTTTATTAAACAAAAGCATCGACACATAGTTGAAACTAATTTCACCCTTCTATATTAAGCCTTTATGCTACTAACTTTTTAGTTAATAGTCTTTTAAGCTATAGTCCACCTCTTAATCGCATATTCACCCCAATCCTATAATACCAATCACTATTTGAAAAACTATTTTACAAAATCTCAAACCTTTAAAAACTCAAGGTATTTGATTGTTTACGTTACTCTTAACTATGCTTCTATACTTCGCACAAGTTAATACTAAGATCCAAATCTTACATCTTTATTGGGTACTCCATTAAACATAATGCATTTCAGTGCTATGATCTTCAAACTCAAAAAATCTTTATATTACGTCATATTATTTTTAGAATCCAACTTTTATTTCCAAAATCTTGCCCTTTCAGCAACATGAGACACTACAACAATCATCCATTACTAGGTTCAATATAAATACACCTCAAATCCTCTCAAATGCATCTCTCATCACATCAACAAATAGTTCTTTTCTAGACCTATGCTCTTTTATTACTTAGTTCAATAGCACTTCACCCATAATTTCTCAAACTATCTCTCTATCAACACACTTTATAATGCTCGATGAAATAATACCCTTGGCACTATAAATAATGTCTTTAGTCTTTTTTGGCCAAGTGACATTAAAGTGTATCAACTTAACCAGGTATGTGTCATTAACTCTTCATCATTTTTTATGCTTTCAACACAACCCAATAATATTATCGAGCTTAGATATTACATGATAAGCTATCTCACCTCACACAAAATATCATCGGGTATAAATAGATATTTCAAATTAAGCGAAACCTAGATGGACCTAATATTACATACAAAATACATCTTGTGGCCAAAGGATTTTGCCAATGACTAGGTGTTGATTTCACAAAGACTTTTAGTCAAATTATTAAACAAACGATAATTTAACTATCTTAAGTTTGACTATTACTCAAGGCTGATATGTACATCAATTAAATATTAATAATACTATCTTAAAGGAGACCTTAACTGAAAATATATTTATGTAGCAACCTCCTAGCTTCATCCATCCTCAATATCCAAACTATGTTTGTAAATTATAAAAAAATATTTATGAACTTTATCAGGCTTTAAGAACCTAGTATATCGAATCTAGCTTGTATTTTATGTTAGTCAGCTTTGTCAACTCTAAGTTTGATACCTCTTTAATCCTGTGATAACAAAAAGGATATACTATGTATCTACTGGTCTACATGGATGATATTCTCATCACATATAATAATTTCATGGAGATCAATAATTTCTTAAGCAACTGATAGATCGATATCCCATCAAAGACCTAAGGACTATAAGCTATTTTCTAGGAGTGGAAGCAATATTCATATCTGTTGGACTTTTCCTATCTCAAAAATAGTATATTCGAGATCTATTATCTAAGATGAATAAGCAGAATGTCAAAGAAGTCACCACCCCACTCTTCACCATTTAATTACTTAAATTATATAATGATAGAACTACTATGGATCCCACACAATACTAACAAGTACTTAGTTTTTTATAGTATTTATCTCTTACATATCCAAACATCTTATTTGCAGTTAATAAATTATCATAATTCATGCATCAGCCCTCCACTATGCATTGGCTTGCACTAAAACATGTCATGCGATATCTTAAAGGGACTCTCATTCATAAATTTTTTTTTGTAAATACTCATCACTTCATCTCTATGCATTCAATGATATTGATTGGGTAAGCAACACTGACGATGTAATATCTATATCAACCTGTATTATTTTCCTTAGAGCAAATTTGATTAGTTGGAGTTCTAAGAAATAGAATACAATCGTAAGATCTATCACTAAAGTTGAATATCGAATCATCACCATTATTGCTGTAGAATTCAATTGGGTCACCACTATGCTATATGAACTTGGCATCACCTCCCAATCCACTCCTATAATATACTATAATAAAATTAGTGTCACTTCCTTATGTGCTAACCCGGTGTTTCACTCACGTATGAAATACATTGTCACTTACTTATACTTTATTAGAGATCAAGTTGTCAGATGTCAAGTACGTGTTTTTTAATCTATACTTTTGACCAACCAACGTACTCCCTCAAGAAGCTTCTCGCTCGATATTTCAGTTGTATCGAATTAAGATTTATATTTTTTACAGAAGTTAAATTTAATAGGAGTACAATAGATAAATATGAAATAATAATTTTACATTCAATATATGCTCTCATCCTCGGTCAATATATGTTTTTAAGAATTAATTATAGATTTAAATATATCATTTAAATGCCTGATTTGAGTAAAAAAAATCTTTCCCTTGAAATCTATATAAATAATAACATCTCTTTCGTATCAAAATTTTTAATTCTTCATAGTTCACTTCACTTCACTTCGATGATAACCTCTGAAATTGCATTTGCGAACACTATTTCATCCCTAATCAATTTGCAGGGAAATATAATCATGCAAATTAGCTCTCTACAAGTGCTGTGGGACAGATGGTTGCTTGCTAAATGCTTTCTCCATCCTCCAAGGAAAACAAGCAGCAGCAAACGTTAAAGCTGTGAATTCGACAGACATCGTTGTAGGGAGTTCAGTAGCTACTAAGCATGCCTGCCTTGAGATCATATCACCTTCCTTGAGCTTGAATTTGAGCCTGAGACAGCCATTCCAAAGTGGTGCTAAAAAGAGTTCCAAAACTATCTTTGGACATTGACAGAAGATATAATTCAAGGTTGTTTGACAGACCATTTGATGAACACTAAGGTGCCCTCTTTGTTGAGATGGATTGAATCCTTTTGGCTGGGAGAAAAACTTGGGTGGTCTAAAGATCATGGACACCTAAACCTTAGTAGATTTTGGTAGGGGTCACAGCATCCTTTCATTAGCAATGAACTCAATTTTAGCAAGCACATCTTTAGGGCCTTGTTGAACAATATTATTAAAAAAATAGAAAGATAAAACATAAAAAAAGGAAATGAGATCACCTTTTCTCTTACCCTCAGAAGAACTTAGAACCTCACCATTTATAATGAAAGCAAAAGGAGATGATGGAAATGGTTCAATTTGAATCCAGTATAGTATGACCCAAGTGCATGTCCCCTCTCCTTTACATAGGCCATTGCTGTAGGCCTCCCTCCACAAGGGTGATGATGATATCTTTGACCTGAAATGAATACCAAATTACACCTTGGCTTAACATTATCCATATTTTCATCATTCTTAAAATAAATTTACTTGGTTTTTTTTTTTCTCTTTCTTTTGGGACAGACAATAACATAAATCCAATATTAGTCACAGTTAATTGTCACAGTTTACCATAAAAAGGAAACAAAAGATGTCAACATTTTCCACAATTTAATAGCATTTGGGCATGTTTTTATTATGATTATTATGATTATTTATTTTTAAAATTTGGAAAAAAAATCTTTAAGTTTCTTTCTTTTGTTATGATAAAAAATAGATTTATTAGAACTCAATGATCAAAGAACACTAAAAATATCACTCTCAAGGATGGCACAGCAGCCTTAAGAGGAGGTAAGAATTTGGGTTGATTTCTGGGACTTCAAGGTGGAACAGATAACGGGGGCGCAGTACACCCCGTCCCGTTAGAGACAGGAATCATAGGGATCATACTTAAAATAACATGTGGAGCCCACAAAAAGATGACCCCGTGTTGGGCTTTTTAACCATAATATGTAGTTTTCTATTTCGATCGGTTCAGCAAATCCCAGTTCTCGTTGCATAGTAACGCAGAGAGGGCCTTCTGGGTATAAGTTAGGGTCACACGTCTCCTCCTCTCTCATATATAGCAGAGAGACCACGAGACGGAGACCTCTCTCTCTCTCTCTCTCAGCCCTTTTCCCTACCATCTCTCTCTCCTCCCCCCCCCCCCCCTCTCTCTCTCTCTCTCTCTCTCTGAGAAGAAGAAGAAGAAATCGATCACTTTTTCCCCAATACCTTCTCGTACGCCCGCACCGATCCCCGTGCGATCGTCGGAATCGATCCAGGCAACTCCCTCCCCGCCTCCGATCCTTTCTTTAGGCACCTAGATTAGGGTTTTGACATCGATTTCAAGTACTCGTACGATTCGTGGTAACCCTAAGCTCATTTGCTGTGATATCCGCGCTCATTGGAATTTATGTATTTGGTAGCTCGGATTCTCTCCTGATGGATTATTCTTCCCTGTTTCTGATCTGATCGTCGAGATCTTTGGATTACGGTGTTTTGGTTGTTGCCTCTTGTTGTTTGATGTTAGTTGTGGTGATGTTTTGGTGCTAAACCTCCCTCTCTGTTGGCTGACGATGATTTCCTTTCGTCAATTTTGGACAGGGAGCTGTACAGAATCTAATACTCGTTTCCAGGATATTTTAGCGCTCTGACAATCTGTTTCTTCATTCTTTGAGTTGGCGTTGCTGGCTTCTTCTGTAACGGACTTAGCTGACCTGTAGTAGATGTATGGAATCTGGATTAGTTGATGTGTTGTAGGAGGATAAGGTAGTTGGTGGTGTGACATATGATTCAAGGAGCCCAACATTTTTAGTTGATAAGATTCCTTGTACGTTCAATTTCTGGGAATGAGTCTGGAGAATGAAGACCGGTTATTGCTTGAAAGAAAAACTGGATCTCAAAAGTGAGCGCCTTCATCTGAGATCTTTGTTTTCCTGTTGTTATGTGTTGGTATTGTTCTCTGGCTGCTTATATATTTGCGTTCTTGTATGATGTCACAGGAAGTCTAAGATATTATATACAAGAGACGAACTTTTGTCTTTTAGCAACTTGGATATTTGCAAAAAATTGCCCAGAGGAATCGATGCTTCGATTTTGAGGTACTACCTGGTGAAAGCCTATATCAAGTCTTTGTTTAGCTCTCTGTCATTTCACCGGTCTTGTAGATTTTTTTTTTTGCTTCACTCCCTGGTATTTCTCAATGCAGTGAATTGGATGAAGCATCGGTCATTGAGAGGCAAAGAGGTTTTGGAGGCTTAACTTTCCAGAGCACAAAGCGGAGTGATTATGGATCATCACCGCCGAATAGGTTAGAAGGTGCAAGTAGTTATTTTCGAGGAAGCTCTGGAAGGTGGGATGCACTGTCTTCTGGATCGGACACTAGAGATGGAGACCTCCCATCTAATCGTGAAGCATCCATGCAAGGTTTGTATTTGCTTTTTCTGCAAAATGTTCTAGTGTTATTATGTTTTAGGATAATAAATTTATGTTTTGACAGTTGCAATGGTTTACTATTCCGCATTGTCATTATTTTAATAGATTGCTTGTTCTAAGCTTAAGAAATGTTTTCATTCGCCAACATTAAATGTAGCTCCGACAAAAGATAAAATGAGGTTCCCATATTAGAAGGTAATATCCGTTGTCATTGTCTGGTAGATTGCTTGTTCTAAACTTAAGATATGTTTTCATTAGCTAACATTAAATGTAGCTCTTGCAAAAGATTAAATGAGGTTCCCATTTTAGAAGGTAATATACATGCCTTCTAAAATGTAACCTGTAGAATATCCTAATTGTACAGTGTAAGTCCATCAAGATTAGCGATGCTATGAGAACTGGAGGGATACCCATGAAAACTTGCCTAAAAGAAAGTTTTATTGCTCTTATTGTAGCTAGCAATATTGTACTTCCTGGAGTTTAATAATGGGAGAAGATCCATGTCGCCGACACCTAATTGTTGGGAAATTATGACTACTTATTGTTGCACATGTCTTGGACTTAAGATTGGAATCATGCATCATGTGGTATTCCTTGTAATTGTGGTGCAAGTTTGGGTTTGTTTTTGCATTGCATATTTCAAATATAAAAATTTGGAATGTGGTGAGTTTGAGTTCATTTTGGGTTAGGACGAGTTTGATATCAAGTCTGATGTAGGACAAGATCGCGACAAGCATAGATTGTATATGTTTTGTCTGAAAATACACAAAGGAAAAGAGAGAGGGAGGAAAGATAAGAGAACTACTGGGCTCTTTTCTAAAGAGTAACTCTTAGAGATGAAGATTTCACACTTCGACATGTAACGATGGAATCATACTACAAAAAAAAAAAGATTGTGGCCTTACATTACTCGCATATAATGTGAGAAATAAAGCTATTCATTCATTTAACTGATAATTACAATATTGTGTAGGACAATAGGTTTGTTACCAAATTTATCCTAGAATAAGTACACGATGAGAAAGGGAAATATATTTTTATTTAAGAATGGAGGAAGAGAAAGATAATTATCGTAAAAGATAATAGGAAAAGAGAATAACTAATAGATTGCCATGTCTCAAATCTGGATGACGAAATTGAATCATTGGAAAAGTGCCTCACACCATTTACACAGTGTGGGAAAAAAAAAATTCAATTCTCTATCATTCTGTGATGTTCAGTTACGATCCCTTCCCATTTTTGTGGACCCCCAAGTACAAAAAGAAAAGGAATATAAAAAAGATAATATATATATATATATATATATATATTCAAACAATCTTCCTTTTTGATAACATATTTGGTTGATAAACTTTCCTTTTCTATGGATTCTTCAAGAAGAAATTTCTTTGCAAGGAAGATATCTTAATGAAATTCATGGCTTATGCCTTACATTTTTCTTTAGAATCTTCAATCTGAGTTTAAGATTTGTCTTTTTTTCCTTCTTTTCTTTTGACTTCATCTTTTTTCTCTCCCTGCACAATCTTATAACTAATGTAAGATTGTAGTAGGTTTTATCATATCATATAGCTTATGACATATGTATAAGACCTAAACTAATAAAATTATTCAATGGAAAATTAAATCACAATGGCCTAGTATTATATACTGTTGCTGCAAAGGAACTCTTCCTGAGGTGAAAAAATTGAAATTTTACTGACAATAATTATAAAATATCTTGGATAAAATAGATCGTCTAATACTCTAATGTTGCAGTATGAGTTTTGATACCAAATTTGATATGGGATAAGTTTGTAATGAGTAAAGAAAGTAGACATTTTTTTGGTAAAGTGGGATAAAAGAGAGAGGAAGTGAAGAATCATAAATCTTAATTGAAAAATAGCTATTAGACTCACTTGGACTTAAGTTTTAACTCCTAGGGATGAAAGTATTGTGCCTCTGGACTTCTCACATGAGGATGATTGAATGATGCCATTGGAAAAAAAAAAGTGGCCTCATGCCACTGACATATAATGTGGGAAAAAGCATTTTATTTCATTTAATCATTTTGCGACCTTCGGTTACAATTCCTTTCTCCTTTATAGATACACAAAGTATATGATGACAAGGAAAATACAAAAATAAGGAATAATATGGTAGAAAAACTACATTTTGTGAATCAGAATATGTCAGTCATATCATCTTTATTTCTGTGGGAAGATATCTTTACATATTTGTCTTGGCAAACTATCTTTTTTGTTGATAAAATATTTGATTGATAGGTTTCCTTATTTGTAATTCTTCAATCAAGAAGAAACTACTTTTAAAAGATGAAATATATAATCATATCGGAGACTTATGTATTTCATTTTTATTTAGAATCTTCAAGCAGACCTAAAATTTCTCCTTCCTTTTTTCATTTGATATTATTTTTTTTATTTTTCTTGGACAATCTTCTAAACTAACATATGATTATGGATGATGTTGGCATTTGTCAACTTATAATATTAAAAAAAAACCTTCTAATTAATTTTTTTTTCAAATGAGAAATAAATAGAAATGATTCCTCAGAATCATTTAAAAAATTCATTTTTACCATTTGCTTTGGGAAAACAAATGCCAAGATGCAAAATTTCTTGCTTCTGAAGTCGTGCGATCCTGGAGCAATCTCATGATGTCGGTGGAGCTTTAATGGCAGAATTTCACTGCCCATTCGTGTGTTGTGATGCTTGTGTTGACTGGCAAACATGTTTTGTGTTCTAATGAATTATGTCTGTTTCTGTAATTGACATCTTTACCATATAGGTGTTTAGAACTGAGGTAGTTCTGTTACTTAAATGATGTATCTTTAAATTACAGATTCTGGTAGGCGTTACGGACAGCAACAGCAATCTCGACATTTATCTCAAAATCTTGAGCATGATGGACTTCTGGGAAGTGGTGCATTTCCAAGACCTTCAGGTTATGCTGGATCCTCGGGACAAAAAGCTAGAGCAACCAGCCAGTTTCAGCTTAATAGGACTTCTGAACCTTATCAGCCCCCACGACCTTATAAGGTTTGGCTTTTGAGACTATAAATACAAACTAGATTCCATCAAAAAATTTATTTTTCATATTTTTTTACTTTGATTTCAACTTTAGTATCTTTGACCTCATCCTGTTGAGTTCTGATCCTCTATTTAAACATCCACAGAGATCTTGTTTTGATAGAGGTCAGATCTTATAAATATCTATAGAGAAATTTTTTTTATGAAAATGCCATCTTTAACTTCAGGCTTTACCCTTTCAACGGAAGGATGATAAAGATTCATGTAATGATGAAACATTTGGTTCTACTAATTATTCAAGTGAGGACAGAGCGGAAGAAGAACGGAGAAGAAGAGGTATTTTGTTATAATGATGGAACATTGGTCTATTGTGACTCATTACAGCTCCAATATTATTTTCTTTTCTTTTCTGGTTTACTTTTCTTCATTATATTGCCAATGCAGCATCCTTCGAGTTGATGAGAAAGGAACAACAGAAAGCACTGCAAGAGAAGCCAAAACAGATTCCTGATAATCACAAAGAAAATCTTGATGCTGATATTATTGCATTACTTCAGAACTCGGTTGATAGGAACAGTAAAATGAGTAAAACTGACATGCTGGATGATTCTTCACTGCCACAAAACGATTCTTCTAGGGTTTCTTCTAGTATGAATGCTCCCCTATCTCGGCCACTTGTACCACCTGGTTTTTCCAGCACAGCATTAGACAAAAACCTTCCTGTTCAGTCTTCAAGCACTCAGTTTGCGTCAGAGGTACCAATATATTACTCTATATTGAGTAATTGCTATTTGCTAATCAGAAAATGTTGTATTTTTTTTGTAGGAACAGATAATACTGACAAGTAGATGGTTTAGATCTATCTAGCTATCAGATTGACTTAGAAACTGTATTTTTGGAATATGTTCCTCTCAACTATTAGATGGTTCTTTGGTATTCTTGTTCATCATATTATCAAAAGTTCAGAACTAGTAATTATTTTTATGTAGTTGCTTGAAAAATATCATAACTAGTAGTTTTGTCGCAGCTAACAATATTAGGGTTTTTCGGATCTTCTAAATAGCTGTATTTCCATGCAGGTCTTTTTTTGTTTCTTGCTGATGATTCTTCTGAATTATTATTTATGGTTGCCATTATTTCTGAAAAATAAAAAGGACCTAAAGAGGAAACTTTCATCATAGTCACAAGAGTTAACATCACTGTTTAAAACCTCAATTTAAAAACTAGCAGTGACGATCTAGTAATTAACATTATGGTTGAACAGTGATAATCCATAAACTCTTATTAACAAGAATTAACATCATTGTCAAATAATGGCAATCCAGAATACTAATAATGAGATCAAGATAAGGGAAAACTAGCTGTAAGAGTGAGATTAACAGTGTAGAGTGAGCCTATACCAACAGAACAAGTGCAGAGGCACAGGAAAGCAGAGGTGTGGTGGAGTCTGTATCTGCAGCATACAGAGTAGAGCAAAGGGCACTTGGTTGGGTGTGGTTGTGTTTTGGGCATCGAAGAAGACATAGGGAGCTGGTGGAGGAGAGGAGAGGTGTGGTATAAAAATGTCAGAGAAGCAGAGAGAGAGCTAAGTTTTATTCACAGTTATCAGGGGTGTGGTTGGTTCATGGCTGCTGGAGAAGACATAGATAAGCAGATAAAGGGAGGTTGGTTCATGGCTGTCAGCAAAGAAAATAGAGTGCCACTGCCAGGGTTTAGTCACACATGATGGTTGTCTCAGACCACGATAGTGGGGTAGGCAGGGGGGGGGGTGTGTGGCTGAGTGATGGTAATAAGTGGTTTGAAATGAGGAACATATTAAATTTTTTTTGCTTCATTGGCACTCTGTCATGTTAGTTTATCATCAAGAAATGAGTGAGTAATCTGTATAAGATGTTTCCGCAACAAGTCATGCTTTTGGGCTTAATAATATGCAACATAATAACTAAATTTAATATTCATGTAATGATGTAAAAGTTAACTCAGTGCTTGATTGTGTTATGCTATCAGTTATCACTATGTATGGCCTTACAGCCAATGCATTCTTTGGAATCTCAGGGTAGCTTTTCTGGTAGTCTGGATGACCTTCCTCCAGATGGCACCGATAATGATCCCGAGAAAAGGCACCAATCAGCTGTATGCCTGGACAACAGCATGCTAAAAACTGGCTCCATGTCTGATCTTGTTGTGAATGTCGATGAAAAGCTTGCAATTCCATCATCGGTTCTCAAAGTTAAGCTCCCAATGGATGCTGAAAACATATCCTGTTCAACCTCCGGTTCTCCAAAAGTGAGTAAGATTTGGGAAGAAGTCATAGAGAATGATGTTTCCAACACTAAAGAAGAGAAGTTTGAGGTTACAAGCCCACTTATGCAGGACAGTTCAGTGTCAATTCTGGAAAAGTTGCTTGGTGGTTCTGTGGTAAAAACTTCTGGTAGTTCACCAACTTCCTCTGCGGTATGTAGTCATCTTTAAGAACATCTAGTTTGATGCCCACTCTCAGTTTTTGTCATTTGTCATGCTTGTATGAAATCATTCAATAATGTTAATATTTTTTCAAGGTTAATTTTGTGTTTATCTCTTGCTTTGGCATATCTTTATATATGCAGTAGATTTTTAGTAGAGCTTATGCTCATGAAGTTGATACTTTCTTTCTATGTCATAATTCCAGTATCTAAACTTTATTGGAGTGAGAAAAAATTTTAAATTAGTTAATTTTCTTGATAATGTCTTATCAAGGATTAAAAAAAAAAGGACACATGCCTGCTTTTTGTATGACAGCCAGATGAACTATAGAGTAATGACATTAATGCATTAGGGGCGAGGACTGTGCAGCAACATGTTTGTAGAAACTGGTTTATGGGAGAACTATAGGCATGCACAATTTTATGTATTTAGACTTAAAGGTTAGTAATATAACTCTTGTGCTTTAGATGCATTCCCTTGATCAAGATTTTAAAGCATGATGCTGCAGCTTAAATTTTTATATCCAGATGTGATCATGACCTGGCTTATGATACTGTTGGCAGAGGTCCTCTGGTGGCAAGGCCTGATCATCTTGAGAGCTAATATAACAAGGTTCATTGGAAGGGATCTACGAAACTTCTGTTTGAAAATGCTTCGAGCAAAAATTTTCTTAGTAATACATGGAAGAACAACAAGGCCTGTGTGGAATACTTGGGTTTCGTTCTATGCATAAATAAAGTAAAAGCTTGGAGATCAGATAACACATTCTTGGAAAATATGTTTCTACTTTTCATTTGTAAATGTTTTGCATAGTTTCTGTCATTTTCAATAGTAGACCATGTTCTTGGGAGCAATTTTCTACTCAAGTCAACTCTAAGACCTTTTGATGGTCCCACCTAACTGATTGTCCTCTTTCCTCTCAAAGTCTGAGTATTTAAAATTGTGACCACTAAACTTGTTTTAACCAAGAACAAACTAAATCAAATATTACATCTCATATTTAAATTCCAAAAATGGAGGCAAAATGAAAATTTCCCTGAATTTAATCGTTGCATCTCATTGAAACGAAGGAATTAACTATCGGTTTCATGTGTGTTCTGGCAAAAGATCGATACAAGTTAAAATCAAAAGAAAAAAAATGGTAGCTTCTTGTCTCGATTTGTGAGCTCTATTTGGCTTCTTGTGGATAGCTAATACATAAATCTGCATGTTTCAGTTACCCCTTCTAGTCTTTTGAATTGTCAGAGTTCCAGTGTTTCTGCATTCATCTATGCTTACGTGTTTTTTTTCACGACAATATGTATGTTTGTCTGCATGTGTGTATGTATATGAAAATGAGAATCTTGACAAATTATTACTTATGTATGCCTGATAAAGAGCTTCGATGACCAACTTGTTGTGATATTTTTCCAGAATCAGGGTTTTAAAACGGATGAAGAACCATGGGTTCCTGCAATTTCCGAATCTTCCAAATTTGCTAGTTGGTTTCTTGAAGAAGGTAGGAGAACTTTTTCTGTTTGTGCCTTGTAGGAGAACCTTTTTACCACTTGAAAGGCAATTTAATATTTTCTGATATGCTCACAGAAAACAAGCATGTAGAAGACCTTTCATCAAAGGACTTGCTCTCTTTAATTGTGAACAACGAGAAAGTTAACTCATCATCTTCCATAATTTCTTGTGACAAAGCAATTGAGCATATGGCACCAAGCTTACCTATAAAAATTAGTGATACCACAGAGAAACTTGATGCATCCTCCGCAACTTCTTTGATGGTTGGGATCCCTGAGCAGTATCATCAAGGTGTTAAGCCAGATTTAAGTCCTGCTGTGCTGACATGTGAGGACCTTGAGCAGTCCTTCATGGCCAACGTTGCAGGTCGTTCAAGTCCACAGCATGCTGTTCAAGGACCTTGGAAGACTACAGATGGAAAAATGGAACAGAAACTGGATATTGATGATCATGCATCACAACATCTTCTTTCTCTATTACAGAAGGGGACAAAGAAAGAGAAGGCAGCATCAGTAACTCCTGATGGTCTAGATGCTGAATTCTTTGACAAATTTTCCATAACTGATGCTAATTCTGGTTTCAAACTTCGGATTGCTGAGAAGGCTACTTCTTGCAACTCTGAACCAGCACCCAGCTCAGAGAAGACCCTGACACTCGAAGCATTATTTGGGGCAGCATTTATGAATGAGCTCCAATCGGCTCAAGCTCCTGTCTCCGTGCAGAGAGTTACAGATGGTGGGATTAACACTACAGAAGTTCCAACATCACTTGGATTGCCATTTCAAAATTCTGATGCTGGTTTCTTTCCTTCTAGTTCTGGTGACTATAAACAGAACAAACCTGCTCATGAGATGGACATGGTATCTACAAACCAAATTCAAGATGCAAATGTTCATCACACTGTGGGTCCTTCCAAAGAGCATGAAAACTCTCTTATTGAGGACTCAAAACATGTTGCTTCTGGTTTTGAAGAAAGAGCTTTGCAAATTCACTTGCCTGATGAGGATAATCTGATTACTACTAGTGATTCTTTGGACTCTGTATCTTCTGGCCCTTCACCCTTTCCAAATGCTACTAGAAGTGAGGAGCTATTATCTGAAAACAGTGTGGAACATCTCAATTACAAATTGCTTAATGCTATTACAAGAGATGCAGAACGAATTCCATCGTCTAGTCTGGATGGCTTACCTCCTTTTCGCACCCCACATGACCTGGTTGGTTCTGATAGTTTTTATCATCATTTACAGGGAAGAACATCTCCTCAGTTACCTCATATCATCAATCATGCAAGGCCTCTACACCCGGGGCTGGATCATCTCACAAATAGGAATCAGCAGATGAAGTTTATTGGTCCTGAAGGCATCCATCATGATCCTCGTCGAAATTTACTTGAAAACGTTGTTCCACTTAATACTTCCAATTATGCTAGTGGCCCACACGTTGAACCTCCTGACTATCATTTGATGTTACAGCAAATGCCAATTCCAGGAAGCTACCCACAACAGTTACCTCTTCCAGGTTTTCCAAGAGGTGTACCATTACCTCATCACCTAAATCACATGCAAGGGTACATACCTGAGATGAACAATGTACACAATATTTCGTTACATCAGCAGCACCCAACTTATGGCAGCCTTGGAATGGGAATGCCAGGTAAATTCCTACTATTTCCCTTGTGCTTCATGTGGTTTGCTTGATTGGTGCTTTAGGTTCACTCTTGTTTGGAACCTTGAATGGTCATGAGGCTGTAACAGAACTGTCAACTTGTTGCTTATATCCGACTTTAGAACTGTTGGGACACTAAAGAGTTTGGCAATACCACATTTTGTGGCCGATAATTTACTTGCCGCTGGGCATAAGTGTAGGCAAATTCATTCGTTGTAGAATTATAGACATTGCTAGGCTGCAATTAGTTTCTGCTTGGCCTAAATGGTAGAAATCCTAGTATTTAGTTGGCCATCTTGTCTTTGTGGTTGTCCTAAAATTTGGTTTAGCTTTTCTAGTTGGCCTCTGTTGCTTTTTTTCTTTAAGAAATTACCATTCAATTTTTTTTCTTTCCATTTTTAAAATATTTTTTACAATATGCAGGATCTCTCATTGGAGGTGGTGGAGGCAATCATCCGGAAGCATTACAAAGGCTGATTGATATGGAGCTGAGAGCTAATGCAAAGCAGGTGCACCCTGCATCAGCTGGTCACATTCCTGGTATATATGGTCCAGAATTCGACAGGAGCTTCCGGTACAGATGACTCTAAAAGACCTCTGATTTCATCTGATCAGAAGGTTGTGGAATACCTGACCTTTTATAGTTTGGTAGGTGAATTTAATTTTCTTTTTTGTGCTGATCGTGTTTGGCAACTTGTAGGGTATCATTTCAAATATCTACCCTCACAGGAGAAGGAAGAAAAAGAAAAAGAAGACGGAAACAGTCCCAAGGGAATGATAGAAGATTGATGGTGATCCAAATGAGAGGGACTCACACGTATATAGACAAGCCTGAGTTCTTTTCTGTTGTCAGTATTCCATCCAAATGGGAACAAACATTAAGCTTCTTCTCTTAGCACTTGTCTAATTATGTCAATTGGAGAAAGTTATGGAAACACCTCAGTACAAGAACACGGTAGGGTTTGCATGATATGATGCTGCTGTCCTAAACATCTGCTGGAGATATTACTTGCTGATCTCTATGTATTCTACGCGTACCTGTTTTATCTTACTATATTTTGTTGTCTGTATCATGCTTGGACGCCTTCTTTCTACATCCTGGTGTCTGGCTTGGAATGCTGATAGTAATTCCCAACAGTTTGATGGGTAATATGTTTAAGCTGATAGTACTTGTCATTTTCACCTGGGTTACTTGTGGTCTCAGAGATGGCCCTTCATGCTGTGGAAACAAAGGTATGGTCTCCAGTTTCCTTCTTCCATGAGATGGGGGTGCCTGTGTCTGCAATTCTTTCCTCCTCTTTTGTGGAATCTTTGACTATAATTATATATGCTAGATGATAAAATTATATGTCCAATTAGAACTCTATATAGAATGGTGCACTTCTTCCTCATATCCTTTATTGTATGATGTCATTCAGCAATTCTTTGGTTGGTAGGTGTGTTCTCTCATCCTCCATGTTATTCCACGGTTAGTAGCTATCAACCTTGTCTTTTTAATGAATCTTTTGTTCTTATCGCTATCAGATGTAACGCCAACCTTACTTAGTCTATAGTTTATTGGTGGCACATAAATATACCTTCCAACTTATTAAATTCTTATATTTCCCTCTTTAAGTTTTTACAACTTAAAATTTTTTTTTTTTTCCAAAAATATGTAGAGATATGTTCGAACAACTATCGAGTAGTATTAAGTAGATTCCCATAGTACGATTAGAATATTTATTCGTAGACAATTGAGATCGTTCAACCAGGTGTTTGAGTCTGTAAAATGCCCTTCAAAGAGATGGAGAACAGAGATATCCACCGTCATTCTTATTTCATTATTAATCATATCAAAGATGTACAAACACTAATTTCAATCTAATATATATATATATATATATATATATATATATATATATATATATATATATGCGAAGAACTCTCATCCGCAGAGAAGTATCCCGTGCGGGGGTCCGCAGCAAATGATTGCGGCCCCTCTTCACTGCCAACAAACCAGCGACTCTATTCGGATCGCACTGCCACTTGTCCACCTCCACCGCCAACCAGTCCACCGCCACCGCCCTTGTCCTTGCACCTCTCCCATTAGCAGCCATCGACACAGTAGAAGCCGAGGCCCTTCTGCCGCTCCTTACCTTCTCTCGCTACGCCTCCCTCGATCCCTATTTCTTTTTATGGTGTTTGTTCACGCCAAGGCAATCAGAGGCAGCAGAGAAGCATCACCGAAAGCCGCCGCCTTCTTGCCCCCCGACCTCCCCTCCCCCTCCCCCTCCATGGCCCTCCCGGGCGCCGCCGGCCCCCTCGCCCCCTCCTCCGCCCCCGCTGCCGCTGCTGCCGAGGACCCCAGCAAGAAGATCCGCAAGCCCTACACCATCACCAAGTCGCGCGAGAGCTGGACCGAGCAGGAGCACGACAAGTTCCTCGAAGCCCTCCACCTGTAAGAATAGCCCCACCACCCCTTTGATCTCGAACTTGTGGCGCTTCTCTAGTTCGGGCGGGCGATCGGGTTGTCGTCGGTTACTTAGGGCTAAACTTGGTTTCTTGCAATTCTATATGTCCGGGTTTCTCACCCGTAAAGTTCCTGCGTCACTGGCGGTATACCTGTCACTTTTTCCCTCTCGAAAATTGGTGTCTGTGGACCGCGAATCCCCTTCTGCTTACGACGACCATTGTTCTAGGAGAAGATTGAGTTGCAAGAGTTTGTCCATAAGGATGGGATTTTGGGTTTTGTCGGTGATCTCTCTTCGACTACTGTCTGGTCACGCAACTGGATATATGATTGGGGGTTTAGTTGTTGTGGATGCTTCAGTGATCTTGTTTAAGTTTTTATCTTCGTTTTTACCTTTAAGTGTTTGAATGAGAAATTTCCAATTCTTAGTGCAGTTTAAAAGTCTTTCATGCTTTAACTGTAGAATCTAGTAGAGGAGAATTTTCTAATTTTACAAGTCTTTTATGCTTTAACTGGTAGAGGCCTTTGCTTTCCTTTGTGGGTATCTCTAAATTGGATTGTGAGCCTTGGAATTGTCTCTTGTTTGGTATGTTGTTTTCTGTCCATTGTTTCTTGACACAGTTAAATGTGTCTGGACACGGAAGACGAGTCTTGGAGCTATTAGTTGTGGCATAATCTTGGAACGATTACAAAGTTCTGCTTCTGTCATTAGAACCTCTACTCCCTATTCATCTTTGAGCTTTGGTTTCTTGATGTTGGAAAAAAAATCTCTGTGCTTATTTTGAAATAGTGCCCAAAGTAAAGGAATAATTTGCCAATGCCCTAGCAGGGGGCAATTTGATTTATGTGATAATAGATAATATAACAAAAGACTCCCTCTTAGTTGTCTTGGCTGATTTGTTGCTTGTAACGGATGCTTCTCCAAAGAAAATTTTTGGATGAGTCTACGACTCAGAGCAAATTGGCATGGGGAACTTCTTCTTTGTAGATGTATTGTGTAGACTCTTGTACATGTGAACCGTAATGATCTATGGGATAATATAACCAGATATTGGGAAGGAGTGCAATAGGAATATGGTCAGTGAATTTATGACCAAAATTCGTTGACCTTGAGTATGTCAGCCTTTGTAAGAGGTTGGGTAGAATCAGAGCAATTTGGGTGTAGAAGAGAGTTTTTGTGGATCATTAGTTATTAACTCTTTTGACCTTTCAAATATCATTTTACTGAGCAACAATCACACATCTCGTTGCATTGATTCTACGAAGGATATCTGCAAGTAAGGCTATACCAATATAGAAGATTTTATGTTTTAGTGGATCATTAGTTATTAACTCTTTTGACCTTTCAAATATCATTTTACTGAGCAACAATCACACATCTCGTTGCATTGATTCTACGAAGGATATCTGCACGTAAGGCTATACCAATATAGAAGATTTTACTGAGCACCTCATGCTCTCCCATTGATCCCAATAGATCCTAACATCATGATATAGACAAAATTTGTTGGTCTTCCTCCATGGTGTTTAATTATGCTGTAATAAGATTTTGATTTTCTCAGTAATTGTCTATCAACTGCACCAAATGGTTGTCTCGTCTACAGTTAAATCTATTTGTCATTCAGTGACGAAAGCAAGGGCAACCCTTGGCATCACGATAAGCTTGCTACTTTACAATTTGGATGACCAGGATTTCGGACATGAAACAGCCCCTCTATTTACAGGCATAATGATGCATATAATGGCTTCCCCAACCCTGCATTGGCGGGAACATGATATACTGAGTCATTCAATGATGAAGCCAGACATGAACCACCAGCCTCACAATTTCTTTTTTGAAAATCTCTTCAGATGATATTTAGTGCTACGGTTCACAAAAAGGCATTCATCATATTCGGAGGCCTACTTACTTTGGTATAATATAAATTACCTAAATACATGTCATAGTACTTAATAGCCACATTCTGTTTATATGTTTTAAATTATGATGCTTTGACCGATAGACAAATATCTTAAATTTGAGATTGATAATCCAACATGCCTTAAAATATGTACACTAGAGATTCAATAGCTTTGTGTAAATGACAAGCTAACTGCTACTAACAAAACTATCTGCTCCAGACAGTTTGAGACAGTCCATTTGTTATTATGTATTATATATTGCAGCTTTTGGTCATGTCTTATTGCAGTGCATATGCAAATGTTGTTAGTAGTACAATGGTGTACGTTGTTTGGGCATTATGTATCGTAACATCTTTGATGTGCAAAAGTGGCACATGATCTTTAGTTTATGATGATTTATATGGACAACGATGAACTATAAGCTCTAGAGCCATAATAATATTTATTTTCTGGCTTTTTGCAGATTTGATCGTGATTGGAAAAAGATAGAAGCATTTGTTGGTTCAAAGACAGTTATTCAGGTAATTTGCAGATAGGTTGTAGTTCTATTAAGAAATATATGAAAGAACTAAGAATAGGGAGAGAACACACACGAAATTTCAACCAACTCTTGTATGCGAACTTCTGCCTATCTATTCATTTATTTTCTTTCTATGGATTCTATATCATCAAGGGGTGTATCTTTAATACTTAATAGATAGGAAAAGATGCTAGACTTTGGAAGTATTGGCTCATTGAATAATGTTTTTGATTTGGCCTGTTTGTCCATGCTTGTCTTTGGGTTTTCTCATATCATCTTCTCTTGACTTGGAAACTCTGGAATCAATTGTTTGACGAGGATCTAGAATAATAAAAACATGACTTGTATGGTCATCTAGATGCTTCAACCTTTCCTTTTGACTCTGGGTTAGCTTTACAAACATGAGTGTAAACTTTAGGTTTGTATGAAGTTGATGTTCTGGAGTAACATTTTCCTCTATCAATAAGAAGCATCTGGAAATTGCACATAGCCAGGACTCAAATCCTGGATTCGATATTGGTCTATCCGACCAGTATAGTATTGGTAGAACAATCCATATTGCCTGGTATCTCCCGGAAAATAAAAATAAAAATCATATTGATTGGTGCCAGATCATATGGTTCAAGACCAGTCATTGGTCAAATCAGCAAATACACATCACACTAGCAGGTATTTGAATTGCCTCAAAGAGTCCAGATATAACTGTAAAATAAGACGTGATTTTAATCTCATTTTTGAAATTGTTCTTAGATTTCCACATTTCAAGGCCCCGCTAAGAAGCCCCCTGTTTTGACATTGAGGGCCTGTCAAATTATGATAAGCTGACAATTGTTTGTCGCAAGTCATGCACAGAAGCAGATTCTAAAAAAACAACCTTGCAGATTAGGAGTCATGCACAGAAGTACTTTCTGAAGATTCAGAAGAACGGTGCAAGTGAACATGTGCCTCCACCTCGACCCAAGAGGAAAGCAGCACATCCATATCCACAGAAAGCCCCTAAATATGGTTAGTCTCGTTCAATGATTATCATCTGCTTTCATGTTGTAATCGAACTGATAGGTTTTCTGGGAACTGCAGCTCTACAGATATCTCGAGGCACCACTCCACACCAGGCTTCCTGTTTGCTTGAACCACAATCTGCTTTTGGAATAGATACATCTTCCATGTCTAGAAACTCTAACACAAATGAAGCAGTTCCTTCTGGGCTTAACAGTTCTCTCCATCCTGTTAGTGCATCTCATCTGACATCAGGTTTGGTACTTTCTCTTGAGTAGTTCGATCTTTTCTTTTTCCAGAAGTGCCTCCTAAGTTCTTAGATGTCCAGATGATATGGGGCATGCTGGAAACTTGGTGGTGAAAAATTGCTGTTCTAGCAGCACAATAAGTCCTGTAACCTGGCCAACTTGTGAAATGGCTGACCATGAAAATCATGTCACAGCTCTTCGTGGTGAGTTCTCATTGCACCTAAATAATAGCTAGAGCGATTGCCTTTTCAAATTGATCAGAAAGAGATTATATGTGTTCTGTCTCATCAGAGCACTTAGATTGCAAGAAAAAGTTGGTGCTATAAAATAAAAAAGAACACAATGTTGTTTGATGAAGCTTGTAAAAGAATGTCATATCATCCTAGAGATCATGGCAGGAAACTACTGCTCAGAAAATACAGTTATATTAATAAACTATTTAGTTATTTGTACCAAATGTGAGGGATCTTCCCTTTTCTTATTTCAAATCTTTGTTCAAGAACAAAATGCTGCAGCAAATTTTTGAAAATTGTCGCTTGTTGTGTTTTTATATTTGTGTGAACCTTGCTCAGTCTTTTGATTACTGACCTTCTGTTTGGTGGTTTCTGCAGTTATGCCAGACTTTGCTCAGGTGTACAGCTTCCTCGGAAGTGTCTTTGACCCCAGCACTACTGGTCATCTGCAAAAACTGAAAGAGATGGATCCAATTGATGTTGAAACAGTATGCTATATTCAAACCAGTACTTATTACAATTTTTTCATATATTGAAGAAAATTTAATGCTTCGTTTTTCGATGTTGGAAACTATTTTATCCAAATGAAATGGTTGTTATTCTTGTTTAGCTGGCAATGAATTTTCTTCTATATTATTGTCTTATGAATTACACAACCGTAATTGTGTTCTGATGAAAAACATTTGCTATTGCTGAACTGTAAGTGGGTTTTATGTTTGGTTATCTCTTCTTGGAAAGTGTAGATCATGTAATTGTGTGCTTGTGTATAATTTTTAGTTGTTTCAGCTTGTTTATGATTCACTTGGTTGTAAGAAGAACTGCAACATACTTTTCTTTCTTTGTATGATAACTTTGTTTGTGTTTCTAAACCAGTAACTATTTTATGAACTTGTGGTCAAAGAAAGACGTCCTTCATTTTGTGCTACTGATGAATAGTAGCACAGGTTTGTATTTTTTAACAGCATGTGTTGGTGTCATTGTTCATGCAGCATATGTGTGCTGAGCATGTGAAGTACAATTATGGGGCAGCGGTGCAGGCCTGTAAACCATTCATGCTGCATTTGCACAATCCAGGTCAATGCCAGGATGTGCCGTTTCAATAATGGTGTCAATGGTACAG
Organism: Musa acuminata AAA Group; assembly: GCF_036884655.1. Classification (NCBI taxonomy): domain Eukaryota; kingdom Viridiplantae; phylum Streptophyta; class Magnoliopsida; order Zingiberales; family Musaceae; genus Musa; species Musa acuminata. The sequence continues at coordinate 1,425,137 of NC_088327.1, forward strand.
AATGAGCTTTTGGTATGTGCCTTGGAATGCATCGAGCATGAATTGTACCATTTAATGAATAGAAGCCAAATGGCACCTTATACCTGGATTTTAATAACTTAAGATAACAAAGGAATTGTTCTTTGTAAATATGCCAAAATGGGACGATAGATGATCACCGATAAAGATCTATTTTGGGAAAGCTTTTCTGCAAGGACATTGGAGTTTAACTGGGATGCATCTACTTCAGCATTTGAATTAAAGGGCATTAGCAGCCAAATTGACGTAAGAAAGAAAACCACATATTTAAAGCATTTAAAAATACTTGGAGGTTTATGTATGCTGGATACTGCATCAGACTTCTGTTTACATTTGTTATACGCTTGAAAGAAAACTTCCAATTTCCATTTGGACCATGATTACCCTCGAGTTGGAATGACATCCATCAGACTGCTTTCTTGTTATTGTTCATACTTCATAGGATCTAACAATTTGGAATGACATCCGTTTGGATCTGAGTCTGATGTAGGTACTGATAAAGATCTATTTTCTTGCTCTTTATATATTTTTACCAGTGATGCTTATAAGTAATTTCTTGTCTTATCACATGTCAGTTCTTTTCTACGTTGTCATGGCAGAGTTTCATCTTTGTTATTATGTATCTGGCACTATTTACTCTTTGTGTTGGTAGCTGTTAAAATTATATGGCAAATTTTGAAAATTACACCACCAATGTCCTGCTGTTTTGAGCTTCTAGATCAGAAAAAAGAGAATTCCATAGGATTCAAACTACATATCTGTACTTAAAACTTTGTATGTAATTGAATGAATTGGAGCTTTTCTTGTGATAGGGATTAGAGACAGGGATAGTACTAACGGTAATAGACAGGATTATGTTATTTGCTCTCTTTCAAAACTCTTAATTCTGATACTGGAGAAGCGCACCCTTTCTGTTGTTCTGAATTCATTATTCAAGTTGTTATATGTATGAAAATTTTATCAGAGCATGCTCATGTAGAATACTTTGTCATTTTCTTTTTATCTGTTACAGGTAACTAGTGTCTGGTTTATACATGTGCTTCTGAATTTACCTTCAAAGAAGTAATCTTTTGTACCATCAATATGCAGGTATTGTTGTTGATGGGGAATTTATCTATCAATCTGACCAGCCCTGACTTTGAAGCGCATGTGAGTGTCACTGTCATCTAACCATTAACTTTGGGAGTTTCTCAGAATTTGCTGACAAGTTGGTTTTGGCCCCTTGATTCACTTATCTGGTCTGTTTTATTTGACATTCTGACCATCGATTGAATATCCTTCATAGATATCATAGTTCTGCAAATGCTCTATTTATAAGTTTAGAACTTCATGTAGCAATGACCACATTCATTGTCTAGATACTACTGATGAACTTTAATTTAAATTTTTTTACGGGGTCTGGATTTTATACACTAGCCACGATGATCAATGGAAACATGCTTAATTTTTATTCTCTTGTTACCAGAAATAGTTGGTTAACTTGAATATGTTTACCTTCATGCAGAGAAAATTACTCGCGTCATTCAGTGGTGACACAGAGGACTTGAATTCTGGTATTGCTAACAACCTCACTTGTGAAACTGTTGCTCCATTATGTAAGTTCATGTCTTTAAAACTTTTAGCCATAAATCATATTGAATTTCACTATAATCAACCAACTTTCACACTTGAAATTTCAGGGTGAAAGGTGAATGAATGGTAATTATGCAGTCTCGAAAGCTATGGATTGTACATCAATCATTTTTCCGAGGCTGTGAAGGTTAAACCGATGATTATATCAAGTGAAGCGATTGTACCACTACTGGTATTAGCTTTTGCTGATACAGAAGCCTTGATATCAAAAGAATGAGGGGTAGTCAGATTTTTTTTTAATGCTTCAACCGATCTTGGCCAGTTATTAATAAATCCGATTTGCCGGGATAGAGTGTTGTTTGTGTATATAACATTTTGTTAGATCCATGGTAGCTTTTTTATGATTTGCTAGGTTTGGGAGTAATAAGGTGATTCCTTCATGTATCTATATATCCTGGTTTGTTTTTCCCAGCTTGAAGGATCTGTGACCTTGGAGCATTGAGTTGCTAAAATTATTTGCCTAATATATCATGAATAAAGGCAAGTTATTATGGAATGTGGGACACCTTTAATATGTCCTTCATAAGCTTGAAGGATCTGTGACATTTGATGGTTACGATCGATGACCATGATAGGGCTTCCCCTCCCTCGTTCCTCGCATGACCCGCTATATTGAAGGAGTGCGCTTGCTCTCTTGATTGAGCGGTGATGATTGGTATGAGATTTGGGTTCAAAGATTCATCGACTTCATTTCATTTTTCGAATAAAAATTTTAGTGGTGGAAATAACTATGATCAAGCATAATAAAAAAAAAAAAAAAAAAACAAGCTCTAAACTTAAAGTGCTAATTATAAAACTTAAAATAACATTATTTTTAAGTTTGTCTTTGGATAGCAACTTGGTGCTCTAACTAGTTTGATTTTGGTCTCCTTTTCTCTCATCGTTGAAATCGAGGTTTGAATAATAAGCAATAGGCTTCAGAGGCTTCTCATTTAAAAACCTACTGGGCAGAGCTTGATGTAGAATTTTGGCTGTCGGAAAACGAGGAAAAGGCTGCTAGAAGGACTAATTGTACCTCATAAAGTCTTTCCTTTTCCTCTTCTCCTCTCATAAACTTCTTCGATTGCCTATAGATAGAGAAGAACCTCTTGTTTTAAGGTGAGGAGCACCTCTAAGTCCTTAGGTTTTATGGACATTTCTTATAGGGTGCACATAGCTAGGACTTTCCTTGTAGGGCTACTGTACCCCTTTGCCTAGTAGCTATCCCTATTTCAGTGAGGTATGGCCTGATTTGAGGTAAGTAGTTGTTGGGAGTTAGACTTTGCTTGGACAAATAAGGTTGAGTTTTTAAGATAAGGGTTGGCCAAACTAATTGAGAGATGTTGAGATCGTCCCTGATTAGAAGAGGGGCGAAAGTAGGCAGGGGCATGCTCCTTTAGTGCGAAAGGCCATAAGGAGGAGGGTGGGAAAGATCCACCGTGTTGAGTTTGATGATAGGGATGATAGAGACTTGGTAATATGGCTCGACAATGACTAAAGTGGACAAGGGGTCTCGCGACGGGACAAAGGTGATGATAAGATCAAGGGCAGGGGGACCTCGCAATGGAGCAAAGACGATAACCGATGGGGTGGAGACTATGGGTGATCTCAATTTTTAAAAAATAAGAGACGTTATGTCGAAACAAACTAAAAAGAGATTATTATAAGAAATTTTTTATTATTTTTTAGGAAATTTACCCAAATTTATTTATATAGTTAGAAGAGTGAATTTCGGTATAAAGCCCCCCAACTTTAAAAAAATTTTGCATAGCACCACAACTTTAAAAAATTATATAAAAATACTTTTTTAAAATGATCATTTTGTCCCTAACCTCATGAGATCCATTGTCGCCTCCGTCAACCTTGCCAACCTTGCACTGCGCTCACCGTGCTCACTCGTGGCCCTCGCATGAGAGCTATTAACGACGATGGTTGCTCTTGCGCCCCCTCTTACCTCGTGAGCGAGGTATGCAATGGTGGGGCTAGTGGATTCGATAAAGGCCCTCGTGCAAAGGCTATAGGTCAAATGATGGCAAGGGTAAAATAATCTTTTTCCGTAGTTAGTAGCGTTGCAAACTTTTCAAAGTTAAAACATTATGTGAAATTTTTTTGAAGTTACGAGCTTTCTTCGAAAATTCACCCTAGAATTATATTTCTAAATTAAAAAGAAAAGGATCATGTGGGCTAATTATATATTAATCTTTATAATTAAACCTCCTTAGCTTCATGATCATTCGTTTTACTAATGAAAGTATGAAAATAATGGGTAAAAAGGTGATTTCAATGTTTCAATCGGTGATGATAGATGACGTCGATTGTGACAGACGATGACATCGCTGGAGGCTGCGGGTGGCTGTTATGGATGAGAAGAGCAATGACGAAAGATGAGGGTCGCTCTACATTTACGTCAACGTCGACATAAATACAAAGCAACCTTTACCTCTTGTTATCGTTCTCCTCATCCATAATAATCACCCGTAGCCCCCAACGACACTATCGTCAGTATTAATTAGAACATTAAAATTACCTCTCTTTTTTTTTTGTTGAAAATCGAGAATAAATAAAACTAGATATTTTATTTTTATAATTATAAAAAATTAAATATAAAATTTCCAAATCTAAAACTTGAGATGCTACGAAGGTCTAATAATAAGGGGATGAGTTACCGGACTGGTCCACTCCATCCAACCTTCATCTCTCATCTCAATAAACCCAAAGAACCGCTTCATTTTGAAGTCAACTTCTTTTGTACGCTTGAATCTGTAGAATTCCCACCGCAAGCCCTAAATCTCTCCTCCCCTTCTCCCGCGATCCACCGGTCTTCTCCCGTCGCTCGTTCCTGCGGTGGCCGCGGAGCTCCCCCTGCCCGTGCGGACTTGGGGATCCGTACCACCATCTTGCTCCTCGTGATCTAATTGTTCTCCATCAGATCTCCTTTCTTTTGCAATTATAATTACAACGAGAGTCGGAAGGCCGAGTCTCGAAGAGGGGAAGGGAGAAAGGAGCAAAGCGATGGTGCGCGACAGGGACGAACCCCCGGCCGTCCGCGTCTACACCGTCTGCGACGAATCTAGGTTCGGAAACAGTCCTTCGTCTCCGAATCATCACGCCCATTATACCCTACTCCTCGTTCGGTTCTCTTTTCTTTTCTTTAACTGTTCGTCTCTTGGGTGGAACGAGTTGATAATTCTGATGGTATGTCTTCTATTTTGTTCTGTCTCCTTGAGTTGTCTATCGTGAATTTGCAGATATCTGATCGTGAGAAACGTGCCGGCTTTAGGCTGTGGTGATGACCTGTCCAGGTTGTTTGGATCGTATGGCGAGATAGAAGAGTAAAGCCATTTTCCTGACCCTGCCCTTTTTCTTTTTGAATGATTATGGACCCCGTGATGTTCTCAGTTCGCGATTGTTTGCGTCTCTCCCTTGCAACATCGATAGGGATCACTAACTGTTACGTAAATTGTTCGATGATTATCACTTGGTCTAGATGCACCATTGAAGATGATGATTCTTAAAAGATTTATTGGGTGATCACGAATTCCGAAAGCTTAAAGTATTAGAAAAGGACCCAATATATACTTTAAGTAAATTGGTATAGGCTTGCCGTGACCGTTTGAAGATTCTCTTAAAGATAAATATCATCTCAAAGCTATTGATTGCGTAACCATAGATCCCAAAAGCTTAAGCTATAGAAAGAGCCCGATGTATACTTTAACAATGATGTTTGCCATGATGCAAATCATTTGAACTCCTTAGAAGGTTTCTACCCGAATTTGTAAAATTATCCAAGAGTTTCGTTAGATCATTTAAACTTCGAGAAGGAACCAGAAATGAGATTAGTCATTCCAAATAAAAAAAAAAAAAGGTTTGAGCCAATGATTTTGACAAATTTTATTTGTTAATTCAGTTCAATATATTTTTAATCTTTAATAGTTGAAAAGTTAAATTTAAATTTATGAGCAGATATTTTAAACTTTTTAGTTACCTTTTTTACTGTTGATTATCTAAGTATGGCATAAAATCTAAATTTCATATTTGTTCTACTTCATGATTTGATGCATATGATATTATTATATTACATACTATCTCATAACGTAGGTTTTCACTTTTTTACTTGAATTATATTATTTTATGTTCATGTGTAATATGTGGATTATCTTGCACGATATTGTCTACTAGGTTTCTTTTAGATGGCCAAAATCTGATATGCCAATTATTTTGGGACTATTGGTTTGACTATGGCTGTTCTTAAATTGCCTCAGCTTATTATTTAAACCATACATAACTCAGGTTCGAATGGTCCAACTAACATCTTGATGGGCCCTTTCCGGATTGTAGAGATGCGGTGATCCTATCTACTGTCCTTGATGAACTTCAAGTATTTTAGCATGAATTTTTGTGAGTCAGCAAGTTTTAAAAGAAACGTAAGATACCTTAACTTAATGTTATAGTACCTGAAATAATATTCATTACTTAAGTTCTATAGGCAGCCAAGAAAAATTATTAGCATAGACTATTTGTTTCTTCTCATGTAAATATTGTAATTACCAATAGGAAAAAGAACAGTGTGGAGTTTGGGATATATTTTTGGACCCCGAATTTTCTCCTTTTTTTTATTCATAGAATCTTTCTTTGATGTTTTAAATTAAACAACTAAAGATCCTATGTGTGTGTGTGTGTGTGTGTTGAAGATATAAACATATTTGTCGTGAAATGCTGCCCTTTTGCATTATTTTTAGCTTATTTTTTATTAACTTTTCAGGTGTAAACCCATGGATGCAGAAGATTGTGATCCTTTCACTGATGTTTATTGGATCAAATTCTCACAGGTCAGCAATGCAAGGTAATAAACAAATGTTTTGAGTGTTCTTATTAACAAAGAAGATTACCTTTTTCTTGGAAATGATATATGTTTCCATTTTCAATGTGGCACTGTACTTCAGATTACATAGATCACCAATTCATTCTTTGACAATTTTCAGACAAGTGCATCTTCCAATTATTTTTAATCCCTGCAGTCGTTTAAAACTAGTGGAGGAAATAGACTGGGTGTTGACTGTAAAGTTGTAGACCTGATAAGATTTGGTAAATATATGAGTATTTCATAACATGTATTGTTTGAAGTTTCCAGGAGAGGGTTTTTTGCAACAGGTTAGTGACCCTTTTGTAAAGTGCCTTGTGCACATATTTTGCATGTCTATTCTGTAATAAAAATATATATGGAAGAAAGAAAATCATAGATCTGGTACCTGAACTCATAACAAGTTTAGGCAACTCACTTCTTTTGATAGTTTTGACTTGCATCAACAAAAATGTTCTTTTAGCAAGATCATGCTTATACACAGTACAAGGTGAAGAGTGCTTCAGAGGAGCAGTCAAACAACTAGTATTTTATTGTCGTTGTGGAATATTTTTTCTTTAGTCATTGTGAATTTAAGCATTGAAAGAAAGAACTACTTGGGGAATTTTCTTTCAGTTAAATGTTTTCCAGAATCTCATACTGTTACTCTTTAAAATTTCTTAACACAGGATTAATTGCATATAACCTAAAGTAGATAAAAGTTACATCTACAGCTATACATATGGATAGAGACAGATTTCAATGAATTTGCTCATTGTGAATTCAAATTGGCAACTCTGTGTAGCAATCCTCTTGCATATAAGTTGAGATAGTGATTGGAATAAATTTGCTCATTGTAAATCCAAACTTGAAAAGACGTGACAAGAAAAAACTGCTTTATCATTTATACTGCTACTTCATGCTGTTATTTTTTTGTAATTTTTTTCTCTTCATTGCTATAGGTTTGCAAAGCGGAAACTGGATGAATCTGTATTTCTAGGTAACCTTTTGAAGGTGTCATATGCACCTCAGTTTGAGAGTGTTTTGGATGTCAAGGAGAAACTTGAGGGCAGGACAAAGGAAGTTCTTGGGCGAATAAAATGTGGGTTTCTTTTATATCGAAGTATCTTAGTAACAATTTAAAATTGTTGCATTTGCTTCATTAATAGTTTCTTCGAAGTGTTTTATTGCTTGGACTTGCATTCTATGCTTTGTTAGCTGCAAATGTAAGAACGGAAGGATCAAAGTCTCAAATTTCCAGTAACTCCAACATTATCGGGTCTTCTTGCCAACATTGGCTTGATCCTGCTCCATCGGCATCAAGTAATTCAGAGCTGCAGGGAAGGCAAAGGTATGCGAGTTATTCAGAGTAGGAACAATTAGTGTTTGCAGTAGCAAGTTATCATGATGAAGGGAAAGGACAGAAGGCTCTTCTTTCCTCTTAAGGACAGATCATAGTTTTCTTTTCTTCTTTTGATTGGTTGCTTGTATATGACCGTTTGATTTTCTCTTTTTGGTTCCTGATGTATTCTATCTTCAGAGAATTTGCTAGAGGGGGCCAAATATCTCGTGTTGGCGATGCTCCTCTAAGCCATGTTTCCTCTAACAAGGTATGTTTTATCTTTTGGCAAACCACCATTTGCACCGCTGTGTAGTATTCTAATATTGATATGCAGACCGAGTGTTTTACATTCATCTCAGTTTTAATTGTCATTTCCCATCTAGCATAAGACAGATAAACAGAGAGTGCAGTGTTTTCCTTGGTTACATGTCCTTGTTATATCCGATGTCGCACACCGGTCCTACTAATGTTTTATTACGACCTGCGAGTATCATATTTTGATTTCATTGCAGGAATACTTTCCAACACCATCTATGAACGAGACTGTTAGGTTGGTCAGAGAGAAGCTTGATAAGGTTAACGACGTTCTGCATTCACTCCCACTCTCACTTTTACTTTCTGTTTTGACTGATTTCTCGAAGCCTATTCTAATCCCAATGACACTTCAGATACAATCTCGTAGCGGGAATACAGATACTGCATCAGCATCCAAAAGAGCAAAGGTAGACAACAGAAGAAGAATATAATGTACAGAGCCCACTGATCTTATGCCGCCAAGTCATCTTCTTAAAGGCCTGGTTGCTTATTTTACTGTTTGTTCAATGTAGGTGATCCATCACCACCTTGTGTGATGGTAATTTTTTTTGGATCACTATTTTGGGGATTGTCCCTAATATCTGGTAAAAAAATAAAAAGAAAATACATCATGAGGGCTTCGTTGGAAATTTTAATGGATCAAGAGGGATTATTAGTATTTAGTTAGAATGCAACAAAGCCTTGATGCTGTAAGTCCATCAAGTCATGTATAAGATTTAGTGTTTTTGATTCCTTCATTATATATATATATATATATATATATATATATATATATATATATATATATATATATGAGACTTGTGGGATGTAGTTTAGGAAGCGGAGGAGCTTGAAAGATGCAAGAACTGTCCACTTGAGGAGCTCCTTCAAAGTTCAAAGATCCAAGAACTCTCCACCAGAGGAGCTCCTCCGTATATCCAATCTTCTTCTCCAGTGGCTCGTCCTCGGCGGCCACATGACTTCCCGCCGCCTGTCTCCCTCCTCCTCTGCGTCCTCTTCCTCCTCGGATACTGTTGCGACCGAGGTAAGTTCGGCCGCGCCGACGCATGGTCTCCGTCGGAATCGGCAGAGGAGCCTTCGCCCCAGGGTTCCCGGCGCCGGAGCTTCCTCCTCTGTTGTCCAGGACTGCGAGACCCACGCCGAGTCTTCCTTTCCGCGTCGTCCCAAGCGCCGCATCGACGGCGACGCGGAGGCCGTCTGGAGCTCCTCGGAAGAAAGAATAGAAGAAGCCGCCCGCTCCCTCTTGTTCCTCGCCCACGCCTTCTGGTCAAGATCCGAGGCTGAGGACGATGGCCAGCTGGCGGCGTCCAGCGACAGGCAGAAGAGGGTGCGCGCGGATGCCAATACCGCCGATCGCGATGCGAGGCGCTTCCAATGCCCCCACTGCGACCGCGTCTTCTTATCTGGCCAGGGCCTCGGAGGCCACATAAGAATTCACCGGCCCACCTCTGCCGCGTGCTCCATTGCTGACTCCCCTGCTGCTGCTCCTCCTCCTCCTCGCAGTGTGTCTTCCTTCGCCTCCAACCACGGCCGCACCGACCTCAATCGCCCCTCCAAGCGATCGCCGTCGTCGTCGGAGGAGGCATGAGAGTCCAACCACACAGCGTCATCGTAGATTCTCGAGAACACCACACCACCAAGATTCACGTAAAGATCTCATCTTTCCCACTTGGCCTCATGGAAACCGAATCCAACTCCATCGATCTTGCAGTCAAGTCCCCGTTTTGATGCAATTGGATCATCAGAAACAATTGCACACTGTAACACCACATGAAGAAGCAACATAAAGAACGACTCCTATCTATCCATGGCGACATACAACAATTGCACATAACTTTGTGACATGGTATGAATTCAAATGCTGTTCTATCTTTAGCAATGACACAATGGGTAGAATCTTCTCTTGACTTCCACGTTGACTTGACTTTTGCTTCGGGATGGTTGACTTGCAGCCGCCAAGGGTCAAACAACTTCCCTTCCTGCTTCTACTTAAAGCTTCGGAACAAACGTAATCATAGTATATATATATATATATATATATATATATATATATATATGCTTATAATGTTTTTACATTATGTTTCTTATAATGCTTTTTAGTATAAAAACACTGTAATACAATATTTTTGTCATGGACGATGCTAAAAAAATTTATGATATAATGTTTTGACGAGGATAGTAATTATGATAAGACTCGGCTGACTTTAGATGACGCCTCACGCAACAGCACCTGGCCAATGCAGATCGGAACGCCGACCGAGACGCATTAATATCCTGCCAAAGCTCAATTCTTCACGCCACGCCAACACAAAGTCAGACTCTACCAGCCTGCCCCCTGTAAGCGGGCAGCTCAAGAAGCAGTATGCTTCCCTATAAATACCCACTCGTTCATTAGAAAGAGGGGGACAGACACTCAAAAACCCTTCTTCATTTGAAACCCCCTCCACATCTGCTAACTTGATTGTCGGAGGGGTTGGGTCGAGAGCCTCGGCTCGACCTTTGTACAGGTGCGAAGTCGAAGGTCCCCTCCGGACGCGTAGGCGAGGAGTTCCTGCCCGGAGGAGATGGCTACACCGTCTCGATCAGACACCGCACCCAACCGCCTCAACGGGCTCGAGGAGCGCCCTAGGGAGATCCCCGTCGTTCGGCCCCGAACTGAGCCGCGTCGGCCCCGAGGCCACGGCTCAAAGTTGTTTCCCACAACAGATTGGCGCTAGAAGGAGGGCCCGGAATGTCGGGTGACTGCCCGCCTGCGTCGTGCTCCTCGGCCGCATGTTGCCCGAGACCACACCTGCGCGGTCAGCCCGCCTGCGTCGTGCTCCTTGGCTCCATGCGTCTCGAGACACACCTGCGCGGCCAGCCCGCTTGTGTCGTGCTCCTCGGCTCCATGCGTCCCGAGACACACCTGCGCGGCCGGCCCGCTTGCGTCGTGCTCCTCGGCCCCATGCTTCCCGAGACACACCTACACGGCCGGCCCGCCTGCGTCATACTCCTCGGCTCCTCAGTTCCTCGGCTCCTCAGCTCCTCAGCTCCTCAGCTCCACGCCTCCTCGTCTCCTCAGCCCCATGTGCGCGGCTAGCCCGCCTGCCTCGGCTCCTCAGCTCCTCGGCTCCTCAGCTCCACGGCTCCTCGGCCCCATGCGCACGGCCAGCTCGCCTGCGTCGTCCTCCTCGGCTCCATGCTCACCGAGGTCATACCATGCGTCGGCCTGCCCTACTAATTGTGCTCGTCGGCCGCACGCTACCTGGGTCACCGTTGCACGTCCAACCCTTCTTAGTTGCTAAACTCCATGATTCCCACACCTCCGGCAAGGCGCCTGGCTGGGACAGTTTCTCAAAGTCGAAGCCATGCCTCTGACCCCCCCCCCTTTTATGGCATGGCTTCCTTCGGGGGGGTGATATGATGAGGATAGTAATTATGATAAGACTCGGCTGACGTCAGATGACGCCTCATGCAATAGCACCTGGTCAAAGCAGACCGGAACGCCGACCGAGGCGCATTAACATCCTGCCAAAGCTCAATTCTTCACGCCAACACAAAGTCAGACGCTACCAGCCTGCCCCCTGCAAGCGGGCAGCTCAGGAAGTAGTATGCTTCCCTATAAATACCCTCTCGTTCATTAGAAAGAGGGGGACATACACACAAAAACCCTACTTCATCTGAAACCCCCTCCACATCTGCTAACTTGATCGTCGGAGGGGTCAGGCCGAGAGCCTCGACTCGACCTTTGTGCAGGTGCGAAGCCGAAGGTCCCCTCCGGACGCGTAGGCGAGGAGTTCCTGCCCGGAGGAGACGGCTACACCGTCCCGATCGGACACAGCACCCGACCGCCTCAGCGGGCTCGAGGAGCGCCCCAGGGAGATCCCCGTCGTCCGGACCCGAACCGAGCCGCGTCGGCTCCGAGGCCACGGCTCAAAGTTGTTTCCCACAACATGTTTTTATATTATATTTTAATATATATTTTTTGATATTATTGAAAACACATTGTAACATAGTGTAAAAATATTGTACTAACTGATTTACCATATGGATCGACTCGTAGGAAAAAGAAGAAAAATGAAGGAAAAAATATAGGAAAAATGTACTTCAAGTATTAAGTAAACAATGGATATTGATTGAGAATTTTGAAAAGGGGTTGTTTCTCGAAAATTAAAAAAACATAAAAATAAAGATTTTTTTTAAAAAAGAATGCACCCTATTTTTTTATTTAATGGGTCCAATTTATATATTTTTTTAAATCAAATTTGAAATGTGCTTTCCATATTCTTTTGTTCTTATTTATTTATTTCTTATTAGATTAATATCCTTGTTATAATTAAAAATAATAATTAAAACTCATAACCCATCTCAATTACATTATTTATTTATCTTAGAAGAAATGGATATTAGTAAATTAAATTTAATCATATCATATGGCCGTCGCCACCACTGTCTTAGGGTTAACGGATCGTCCCCGCAGTTACGGTCCGAGTCCGAACCGAGACCCGAGTCAACAAACGACACATGGGTTGCACCGAACCAAGTTTGGTCTACGAGCCAAGGCGTCAGGGTTCAAAACCCTAAACCCGCTTCCCCGCGATGGAAGAGGAAGAGCGGCTCCGCCTCCTTCCGGCCTGAGTAGCCCCGACCATGGCGCCGATCCTCTCCGGTTCCTAGCGGTCGAAGGATGCTCGTACTCTCCCGCGGCCTCCCCGTCCGCCGCTGCCGCTATCTACCCCTCTGCAGCCCGTACCGGAACCTCCCCTTCTCCGCCCACTCCGGCGAATCACTTGGCGCCTCCGACCTCGCTCCCATCCCCAGGCTCATCGCCAAACGCAGGTGGGACGACCCGCGTCTCGCTGCCATCTTCTCATCTGCTTCGGCTCCCAACAGCGTCTGCAGAATCCTCTGGGAGCTGCAGGAGGACCCCAGGTCGGCCTTTCACTTCTTTATCTGGGCCGGGAAGCAGAGCGGCTTCCGCCACACCGTCGAGACCCGGTGCGTTGCCGTCCACGTCCTCTTTAGGGGCAGGTGGTATTCCGAGGCCCAGAAGGTCCTTAAAGATATTGTCTTGTCAACGCGGGTGTCGGAAGGATCGGAGAGCATTGTCGATGTGCTGCGAACGACTGCAAGGGGTTACGGGACTCTGGGGTATGGAGTGTTTGATGCACTCTTTGGGGTTTTGACTGATCTGGGGATGCTCGATGAGGCCAGTGATTGCTTCTATAGGATGAGAGCCTTTAGGGTTCTGCCAAAGTTGCGATCCTGCAACAATTTGCTTCAGCGGCTTGTGAGGACAGGCAGAGGCGAGTTGTCAAAGAGGTTCTTCAATGATATTGTCAGCTCAAATATGGCTCCTACAGTTTTCACTTTCAATATTATGATTGATTTCTTGTGCAAGGAGGGTGATTTGACTGCGGCAAGGGCGTTATTCCAGAAGATGAAAGAAATGGGTTGCTTGCCGGACGTGATCACATATAACTCGCTCATTGATGGGCATGGGAAGTGTGGGGAATTGGAGGAAGCTGAGCAAATTCTGGGGGAGATGAAAGATTCCGGCTGTGAGCCTGATGTGATTACTTATAATGCTCTCGTCGACTGTTTCTGTAAGCTTGGGAAGCTGCAGAAGGCTTTTGAGTTTCTTAGTGAGATGAAGAGGAAAGATATTGTGCCCAATGTGGTCACATTCAGCACATTCATTGATGCCTTCTGCAAGGAAGGCATGATGCAAGAAGCACTTAAATTCTTTGTTGATATGAGAGTTAGAGGCATAAGGCCAAATGAATTTACTTATACTTCTCTAATCGATGGAAACTTCAAGGCCGGAAATCTTAAGGAAGCCCAGTCGTTGGTCGATGAGATGGTGAATGAGGGGGTGGAGTTAAATGTTGTGACTTACACAGCTTTGGTGGATGGCCTCTGTAAAGAGGGGAAGGTTCTCGAAGCAGAAGGGATTTTTTGGGCTATGGTGAGAGCAGGTGTGGTGCCCAACCAATTGATGTATACCTCTCTGGTGCATGGGCATTTCAAGAATAAGAACAAGGAGAAGGCAATGGATTTACTGTCTGAAATGAGGGATAAGGGCATTGAACCTGATATCTCGCTCTATGGTACCATCATTTGGGGTCTTTGTAACGATAGAAAGATTGATGAAGCTAAGACTTTGCTGAAGGAGATGGATTATCTTGGCTTAAAACCTAATCATGTGATCTACACAACAATAATGAACGCTTGCTTTAAAGCAGGAAAAGCCTCGGAGGCCCTTGATGTGCTTCACAAAATGCATGATTCGGGTGTACTCCCTAGCATTGTTACATATTGTGCATTAGTTGATGGGTTATGCAAAGAAGGATCGATTCATGAAGCAAGGTGCCATTTTGAAAGAATGAAATCATTAGGCTTGCAACCTAATATCTTGGTGTACACAGCGCTTATTGATGGCCTTTGCAAAACAGGTTTCTTGGAAGAAGCTTCTGAAGTCTTTGAAACAATGGTGGGGAAGGGTGTAGCTCCAGACAAATTTGCGTACACATCTCTAATGAATGGGTATTTGAAGAGGGGCAATCTTCAGAAAGCGTTTGCTCTCAAAAGCAAAATGATAGAGAATGGCCTTGAGCTTGACCTTCATGCATATACATCTCTTATATGGGGATTTTGTGACACTGGTCAAATGGAGGAAGCTAGAAACACACTAGCAGAGATGATCAACAATAATATTATTCCTGATGAAGCAGTTTATAATTGTCTCATAAGCAAGTATCATAGGTTGGGAAATATGGATGAGGTTCAGAGTTTGCAAATTGACATGAGAAGAAGAGGTATCATTCCTAGCACGATGGATGATACTGCCTCTGATAAGATCTGATTAGTTGTGCTTGGATTATTACAACTGCAATGTATTTTTTTTCACTCATGGAGTCCGAGCTTCAAAGCAACCAGAGCTTCTGATGGTTTTGCTTTAAGAATATATTATTATCATATGATTTGAGGCCTGGAACTGATTCCTATGTTTATGGACTCCTGAAAATTGGTGGATATGAGCTGTTACATGATATAAGGGTAATGCTCACAACATCTTATCTCAACCACTTAAACTTGTTTCTGTAAAATCACATGAATTGCATATTCATATTCTAGGGCATGAATTGAAGCTTTTATGATTATTTGGTCTCGATTAAATGCATACCTTGACAAATTCTCTATATAACACATACTCCTACAAGAAAGTAAACAATTTTAGTTACTGATACTGTTTTAATTTTTTTTTATTTTCAGCACCGAAGTGTCCATTTTATCGACTAGGACAGTCGGCTGTCATGGAAAAGTAAGTTGAGTTCACTAAGTTTTTCCTTTTTTTTTGGTATCTTTAAATGTATCATCGTCACTGATTTTGTGTCCTACTTGTGAGGTTATCTACAATAATTTTCTTATGTTCTACTATTCCCAAAGATATTTCGGAGTTCTATCTCCTGATGTAGTTGTAGTAACTTCAAAGAGATTTTATTGATCATGAGATTTCCATCGGCCATTTAAGAGGAACTTGTGTGCTTTTTAATTCTGGTTAGCAAGTGTTTGTGCGCTGCCAATAGATTTCACATGGTTTTTGGCCTCTAAGAAGAGGTCAACATTTGTCTAAACACGTTGGATCAGCTAAATAATATTACTTTCTTTTTTGGGTCTTTTCTCTAATACATAAATTGGTACTTTGTAGAAACAAGAAATAGGAAGTCAATGAAAATAGAACTGGATTTTGCATATAAAGAAGTATGAGGCCAAATGAATTATAAGTCTGTGCTTTGTGTATATAAGATACCTGGCTTTCTGTGTGAAGAATTGTATGGGCAGAAAATTTGGTAAATAATGCGAGGAGAAACTTTTGGATTTTTATGAGATTGTTTTCAAAAAAAATGTCACAAGATTTTATTATCAGCACTGCACATTGTTCAGACACAGTGATATGCATTTGCAATACTGTAGCATTATCATGGTTGCTAAGTATAGTTTATGATAATGAAAGAAAGGAAGCAGCAGTTTGTGTGACGTATTCTGTGCGTGGATAACACAGCTCGGACATGGTTTGGAAGGTGTGTTTTTGGGGGGCATCTTCATCTGCTATAAAGTGGCAGCTGAACTGACTTTTATAGGATTAATTTTATTGTAGTGTAAGGACAAAAGTTAGAAACTAGACCACAGATCAGAAGTCAGAAGCGGCAATGCTGGATGTGTTTCGACCGTGGATATTATGGTTCAGATATGTCTTTCAGAGGTGTGTTTTATGGGGTTGGTGTGATGTGCAATGAAGTGACATCTGAACTCTGTACATATACATGATTAATGATAAACAAAAAAAGTAACTAGGCATATTCTTGTATCATGATCGTTGGAGCCCTTGATCAATGAAATAAGTCATGGAGTCACCAGCCAGCAATGTCCAATGATAACAACCATGCTTGCAGTAATTTTATCAATGTAACCAAAATCCTGATCCGTTATTCAAATTTCCACAGATTGTATAAGTATCTATCTGAAACTAATCAAGACCTGCAATATTATTTCATAATATAACTGCAATGAGAATTATATGCCCTTTGTGTTGAATTATATTCCTAATCAATCTCAATTTGAAGTTCTAATTTGGTTGAACATTTTGTTACTGAAGTCATTTTAACTGTTTTATTGCTAGTTGAATCTTGAATTTTATATCGCTGAATACATAGTTTGCTTAGGTGTATTGATCATGTTTAGCTTTCTGTGATATTTGTATGCTAATAAATGCAATGTTTCTTTTTCAGGGTGTATCTACAGGGATAGTAACAAAGTTCTATAACCACGTTGATGGGTGGCTGATATTTAGCCATTAATCCGAGCATTCATTTTTCCAGTGCTAGAGTAAAATCAGTTCAATAACAGTTTTGGGGCCATTTGGATCTGCGCTTGTTATTCCTATACTTAGTATGCTGGTGTACAGAACAGATATCTGAACATTTGAATAATGAGATTAGAAGAGAAATTTATGGATAGAAAAATTGATGAAATCAATGACATTTTTGCACTTGGGACAGGTTTTTTCTCTTGGAACCAACTGCTATATTCTGTTTGGACTCAGCTTCTTTCAGCTGTGCTCTGAGAATTATTTGCAGCAGCACATGGGCTTTGTCTGGAGGTGGTGTTAGTTTCTCAGCAGGAAGGAGTATGTGATGTCTATCTAGCACCTTGGATCATGCATGTTAAAGGAGTTTTCTCCGATGGATGCATCAAGGAAGACATTCTACATGAACGATCTTACAATTTCATTGAGTCGATGAAATGTGTTAATTGTTTGTGTAAAAGGGCATCGAGGACTGCTGAATTTTACATGTGCTGCTGAGTTTTCGAGCTGCGACGTGCCTGCATGCATTCATATTTTTTTTTGTCCGAAGCAATAAAAGAGACTGCAAAATATGCTATTTGGAGAAAGCTGAAAGAAGTATGAATTGAATTGCCTATTCTTGTATTCGTCGTCAGTCACCATCGTTCAGTGATATTGCTGGTGACTTCTAAATCAGGGCTTGCCTTTGCCCGGAGCAAGTGCATCTTTCTTTCGAAGAGTATGTTCACTTTCACAGTATTTTTCTTGTATTCTGTGCTAATTTCTTGTACAAAAAATTGAGTTTTACCTTAATCTGATGAAGAACAGCATATCATTGATTTTCAATACATGAAACTTTTTTTTTTGCGCTTATTATATTACCTCCCTCTATAGCTTTTGAAATAGTGTTGATGAGATTTTATTATCTTTGCATCAATAAGTTTGTGAGTGCCTTAACCATCCAATCTATTGGACATCAATGACTTATGCATTTTGAACTAATTGTTCAGATTTATCGAGTTAACAAGTCAATTATTTCATATATGATTGTGTGTTTGAGTTGAGGATTTCTGTCTACAGGTCTTTTTTAATATTTCATTTATTGAAGTTAATTATTGTTTGTGTAAACAACTTTAAGCCGTGGCCTCGGGGTCGACGCGGCTTGGTTCGGGTCCGGATGATGGGGGATCTCCTTGGGACATTCCTCGAGACTACCGAGGTGGTCGACTACGTTGGTCCGATCGGGATGGGATCGTCGTTTCCTCCGGGAAGGGACTCCTCGTCTGCTCGTTTAGTGGGAGACCTCTGCATTCGCACCTGCACAAAGGTCGGGTCGGGGAGCTCGGCCCGACCCCTTCGACGATCAAGTTAGTGGATGGTGAAGGAGGTTTCTTTAGCTAAGTTGTCTATTCGTCCCCCCCTTTCCTCGGAGCCCGAGGGTTTTTATAGTGAGGATTACCGTTGCCTGATGTGTCTGCTTACGTCTGACACTGGTGTTGACATGACGTGAAGGATCGAGCCTGAGCAGGATGTTTAATGTGTCTCGGTCGACGTTCCGATCCGTTTAACCAGGTAGTGTCAGGTCGATCAAGGTGTCATCTGGGGCAGCTGACGTCAACCCGAGTCTTATCGCCATTATTATCCTCATCAATTATCATATCCTTTTTCTAATATTCCATTTGTTAACTTTGATCGACTCTCATTACCATCTTCTTTCTTAAGCAGTCTATCAGTCACTGAGAAGCTGCGTGTCATTTCTTCCTTCACCAAACTTACTGATGACCGGTCGAGCAAAGTTGGCTCCTCGTTCAGCTTACAACGCTACACTATGGACAAAGAATTGAGCAGCTACAGTGATCTCCATCTACACTCGATCGATAGATACAACCCTTCGACTCCATCAACCTCCCAGGCCAAAAATGGAGTCAAAGAAGCAGATCTATGGCCATGCCTAAAGGTAGCCCGACTCCGGCGAAGTACTGAACACAGGCTTATCCTTGTCCACCGCGTTGCTCTCCGCTCCGAAGCTACTGCTCTTCCTCCTGGGCTTCGCCTCCCCGAGCATGGTGAGCACGTCCCTCATCGACGGCCGCTCCTTCGGAAGCTTCGCTGTGCACAGCAACGCGATCCGCAGCACCAACACCATCTCCTCCTGCACATGCTTGCAGTGCCCTCCCACCCCGGCGTCGAGCACCGCTTCCAACCCCCGGTCGCTCCTCAGCCTGCCACGGACCCATCCGACCACGTCTTGGCACTCCCCGAACTCCCGCTCGATCGGCCTCCTCCCGGTGACCAGCTCCATCAGAACCACCCCGAAGCTGTAGATGTCGCTCTTCTCGTCCACCTTCAGCGTGTAGCCGTACTCTGTCACAGATTGAATTGGAGTTCAGATGCTGATGCAGGATGATTCAGTGAGAAGGTGATGGAGTGAGGAGCGAAGAGCTCACCGGGAGCGATGTAGCCGTAGGATCCGGCGACCATCGACACCGTCTCGTTCTTCCTCACCATCATCCTGGCGAGCCCGAAGTCGGCGATCCGCGCCTCGAGGTTGCCGTCCAGTAATATGTTGTTGGACTTGATGTCGCGGTGAATTACGGGAGGGTGGCAGTCGTGGTGGAGGTAGGCGAGGCCCTGGGCGATGCCGGCGGCCACGTTGTAGCGCGACACCCAGTCCGGCAATAGCCGGCTGGCCTGCGGCCCGTGCAGCGCTTCCCACAGGCTTCCGTTGGGCATGTACTCGTACAGGATCATGGCGTCGGTGTCGTTGTGCATGTAGCCGAGAATGCGCACGATGTTGCGGTGCCTCAGTTTCCCCACCACGCTCACTTCTCCGGCGATGTCGCCCCCCGGGTTCGAGTTCCCGGCCTCGGGGACGATGTCGGGCGACCTGGCCCGCCACAGCTTCTTGACTGCCACCACCACGCGCGGCCTTGGCAGTTCGACCTTGTAGACGATCCCGGTGGCGCCCATCCCGATCACGTTGGCCTCCTTCACGCAAGCGAGTATGTCGTTGCTCGTGAAGCTGAGCCGCTGGAACGCGGTAAGCCTCCATGGCCACGCGCCGCTCTCCTCGTCCAAGGGCTCCTCGCAGCAGCAGCCGCCGCCGCTGACGTACCACTTCCTGTAGAGATGATGAGTTCCCAAGAGAAGGATGCAGAAGGCGAGGATCGCCGAGATCCCCGTCATCCACCCGGCAACAATGTGCTTCAGGTGAGGACTCTTTCCTCTCCGGAGCCACGACCGGCCGGCCCCTGAGCCACATGGCGGTAGTACTCCCCCGCAGAGGCCCGAATTGCCGGCGAGATCGTCGGGATTTATCGTCCTCAGTATCCCGTTCGCCGGCACAGGGCCCGAGAGATTGTTGTAGGACAGATTCAATGTCTCCAGCGCCGGCGAGTTCCCGACGTTCGCCGGGATGGAGCCCGTGAGGAGATTGTTGGACAGATCGAGGATGGCGAGCGCCGGCATCATCGCGACCGCCACCGGGATCTCCCCAGTCAACCGGTTGCCATGCAGGTCCAGGCTGACGAGCCTCTGGCACGAGGCGAGGCTCGCCGGGATGCCGCCGGTGAGGCGGTTGTTCGACAAGTCGAGTGCGGCCAGTGTCGGGCAGTCCTGGAACTGGTCAGGGATGTCGCTGGTGAGCAGGTTGTCGGACGCCATGAAGCTCTGCAAGGTGGGGATGGAGAAGATGGTGGAGGGGAGAGACGACCGGAGGTGATTGTGCGAGAGGTCAATGAAGGAGAGCGACGTCGACAAGGCGAGGTCGCTCGGAATCTCGCCCTCGAGATCGTTGCTCGCCAATTCCAGCCTCTGCAGCTTTGGCAGCTTCCCCAGCCCGCCCAGCACCGTGCCGTTGAGCCTGTTGTTCTGCACCCTCACGCGGACCAGCGACTTGCACGTCGAGAGGCCGACCGGAATCGGCCCGGAAAAGGCATTGTTGAAGAGGATGAGCTTGGTGAGGTTGTGGCCGTCGCACAGGCCGGCCGGGATCTCCCCGGAGAGCGAGTTCGACGACACGTCGAGCCACTGCAACGGCGAGACGCGGCCGAGATTGGTCGGCAGGGGACCCGTGAGCGAGTTGTTCCAGAGCTCGAGTACCTCCAACCGAGGTAAGTCTCCGATGCCCGGCGGCACCGGGCCTTGCAGCCTATTGCACATGAGATTGAGGAGCTGCAGATTCGTCAGATGGGCCAATTCCGGCGGTATAGGGCCGGAGACCCTGTTGTCGGACACGTCGAGCATCACCAACGCCGACATGTTGCCGATCTCCTTCGGGATGTCGCCTTCCAAGTTGTTCTTGTACAAGAACAAAGTGGTCAGCTGCTGCAGCCGCCCCAGTTCCGGCGGTATGGCGCCGTCGAGATCGCCAACGGCCAAGTCAAGATACTCGAGGCTCGACAGGTTGCCAAACTCGGCCGGAATGCTCCCCTCGAGCTCGTTGTACCCAATTATGAGCTTCTCCAACGAGGAGAGCTCGCCGAGCTCCACCGGGATTCTTCCGGTGAGGTTGTTTCCCGAGAGGCCAAGGAACCTGAGCTTCTGCAGGCTCCTGTAGGATGCCGGAATCGATCCCTGGAAGAAGCTCCCCCGGAAATCAATGACCTCAAGGGACGTGGCATTGGAGAGATCCTCCGGCAGCGGGCCGACGAAGTTGTTGGCCGACGCGTTCACGGTCATCAATGCAGGGGACGAACCTAGGCCGGTCGGGAACCGGCCGACGAAGGCGTTCACGCTGACGTCGAGCTCCTCGAGCGACGAGAGGCCTGACAGCGAGCCGGGGAGGGAGGAGGAGAAGGCATTGCAGCAGAGTTTGAGGCTGGCGAGGTGGCGGAGACGTCGGATGTCGTCGGCGATCAGGCCGCTGAGGTTGAGGTGCGAGAGGTCCAACCTCTCGACGAAGCCCAAGGAGTCGCAGGCGACGCCGGTCCAGTTGCAGTGTGTGGAACCTGCGGCGTCCGCCGGAGCCTTCCAGTCATGGAGGGCATTCAGTGGATCGACGAGGCCGGACTTGATCGCGAGCAGAGCAGAGATCTCATTGTCTGCAGCGCCAGCATCATTGGCATTGGCAATGCAGGAGTAGAACGCAAAGAAGAAGAAGAGAAATCTTAGTGGCTGCATGCTGGTCTTCTCTTCCTCATTAGCTGTGTCTCTTTTCCTTGGCCTACCTCCTGCAACAAACAGACGAGGAAGATGAAAAGCCGGAAGAGAAGGTAAGCTTCATCGGCAATAAGCTTCTTCTTTAATACCTGCTCTTCTCTCTCTCTCTCTCTCTCTCTCACACAGTGTGCTTTGTTTAATGCTTTTGTTAGCTCGTGAGATCTCGAGTTCTGCAACAGCTAATGAACAGAGTTAAACGACTACAAACTTTGGACACACTCAAAGAGACATGGATTAATGGAGAACATACTCCGACATCAAACATGGAGAGGGCATGCATGCTAAAGCCTATCTTGCAAGTATATGTTTAATCTCTTCTGCTGTGTGTGGTAAGGCTGACACAACCATTTTTATCTTTGTTGTCAAGAAACATATATAATACCATTTCCTTTTTAGTTTGAGGAGATAAAAAGGAAGGATGGATTCATGAAACCACTTGAGTGGCCCAGTTAGTGTTCTAAGGTAAATTCCATATATAATGCTTACTAAACTTTCCTGTTTGTTCTCAGCTATATAATGCTTACTAAGAATAATAGTGGCATGTAAAAGTAGTCCAAATTCAAAGTAATTTAGAATCGATTCGACTTTCCTAAAACCTAAATCGATCGACTTTAAATTTTTGATCAATAGGTTTTGAGCTTCGTCCCTTCGATGTTTAAGTTAAATGACCGTTCCGTATGAATGCTAAGTAATTAACCTCTATCGTATTGATAGATAATTTTGAGTTATAAATGAAGGAGACTTGGTTCCAATCATTCATGGTGTTCTAAGACCAGCTTTTCATTACCTTTTTATTTATTTACCTTGATAAGTTCTTTCTCATGTTCTTTCTCATGACTACAGTATGATCATCATCTGTTCTGCTCTCAGTAATTGGCACTTACCTTTAGTCAGGCACTGAATTGTCTGTTTCATCTCTGATTCCAGTTGCAGGGAATGAGAGAATCGAGAGCTCCCATGACCTTTGTCCCTACTGCAAGTCAAAAGCCACACAACCCTTTGGGGTCAGCTTTGCTGTCGGGGGAACTGTCTTCTGAGAACTGTGTGTCAGATCAACCAAACCCTAATATCATATCAACCCTCAGGTAGAAGGGTTACCGAGCTAAAGACAATGAACAGTTCTCCATGGAAGATGGCATGGGAATCTCTCCATGTTATGTCGTGCTGCCGTGAGAAGGATAACACCTCATCCCTGTGTTATTTTATGGGCTAAGCAAGGTGGTGGGAAGTTCGACTTGGCCATTGGCAGCAGGGAAAGGGAGGGGGTGGAAGAGAAGAGGCATCAATGTGCAATCATGGAGAGGTGTCCACCCACTGCACTACCTACGGTCACATGCAACAACACATGGTCAGGGTTGGCATCCAAATGGGTGAGGGGAAGGGGGAGGCCATGTGAGGCTCTCCTCCTCTGCATCTTCTTCCCCATGCTGTTTGGCCATTATTGAGCATCATCATCCTCCTATCTCTATGTTGGCCATGTGAGTTTTCGCATGGAGCACAGCCATGAGAGTTTGCTTTTCCAGCCCACTTAAGCTTCAGTGTTTGAGCAATTTGGCAAGTACTGATGATAATAATTGTTGGTTAATTAGCTGTGGAAAAGGAGAGAGAGAGAGAGAGAGATTCACTTCTCCTTCTCTACAAATCTATATCTTGAAGACCATCTGTTTATGTTGTAGAAGAAATCTCAAGAACTTGTCAAAAGTAATACAAAAAAAAGATACTTTGGCAGAGATATCAACATGTTTCTGTGGGAGTTTGTGCATATCTCCAGCTGATGGTGTCCTCAGCTGAAGAGATCTTTACCCACTCCAAGCCCCTTCTTTTTCACTCAATGATGGCTCAATTACAGTGGACTGGGAATTGGTGGATGGATGAGGTTTCTAATTATAGGATAAGTCTACGCACCATGCTGGCAGCTGCCGGCAATATAGAACTTGGGTGATTTTTAAAGAAAAACTCTCTTTTTTTATTTTTTGTTGCCATAGGTGTTTCATGTTTTATTTTTTTCTCAAATAGTACTTATTATGGTCATTTAAATTCTCTTCCATTTCTTTCCTTGCCTATTGCCTTCCTTCATCGTCTTAGCTCTATTGGCACTATTCGTTAATCGGCTTCATCGCCTCCGTCCTTTGCTCTCACCATGAGGCCCCGTCACTTCTATACAATGCTTTTCTTGCCTTTTACGTCCGTCACTTTTACTCTCTGTTCCGCCTTATATCTTTCTCGTTTGTCACTCCCACCATCTTAATCTTTCTTTACTCATTGTGCTTGTTACCTTTGTCATTTACTCATCATTGTAAAGCCTCGCTCGTCACCTTTGGTGACGTCTTCTTCACAAAGAGACAATGATAGGTGTTAGATGGACAAAGAAGGATGAGACATTATAGTTATGGGTATGGGCAAGGGGCAAAGGCCACAAAGATGACGAGACTTTGTGATGAGCGTATGACGTCGAGCAATGAGCATAATAAATAAAGAAGACATTATACGAGGCATTGCGATGGGAATAAGGGGTAGAGGCGACGAGCATGATGATTAAGGAAGTGGCAAAGGTGACGAGTGTGACGCATGAAAGAGGAAAAAAAAATTCATGATATCATATAACAAATACTAGAAAAATAATAATAATAAAAATAGAGATGTCTTCTCAAAAGATTAAAAAAAGGAAAAAAAAAGTAGTTTTTCAGAAAAATCGGCCTGGCACGTGTTCCAATTTGTGATGGTAATTGGCCGCAAGAGTACGGTGCAGCTGCCCTATCTTCGTGTTTCGGGTGAGTCATGCGACAGGTTTCCTCGCCCAAGAAATTCTGTGGAGCCCACACCGCAACGATGGGCTACGTTAGTTTCTGTGGACACAGTCCCCTGTTCCGTACCTTCGCTGAGACGGGAAATCTTCCTCTCCAGTGGAACGCAAAATGACTTCAAACCCCAAGCCCTAAAGCGTACGGTGAACGGATCCATCGGCGCATATTCGTCAATTGGAAGCCCTCACTCCACTTGATATCACAAGAAATGGCGCCCTCTCTCCGATTTGGTCGCCTCGGTTCACGAAGCCGCTGCAGCTCTCGCGCGATCACCGACTCGAACTCCATCGCGCAAGGTCTGCATCGTTTCCTTTATGATCCGATTGAAATTTATGTCTCTTTTCCCCCTATATGGATTGTGTTAAAACATCCTACTTCCGGCGGTGGGGCTTGGCCATGATTCGTGTTCATCTTCTCGTCGTTCGATTGCTTTTGACAAACAAGAGGAGACGGGAAGCAAAAGAAGATTTGGGTACCACTCACTATATTCGTCAACTAAGTCTTTGCTTTCAAGGTTCGGTGAAATGGGTATTCTCGATTCTTGGATTCCGTCGATTGCCGTATCTTCTTGAATTTGTTTGAAGGTTCTTCCGATGAAATCGGCTACAAGGTTCAAGATGTGAGACCCAATTCTTACCCTACGAGGGAAAGCGTGTATTCTTCTTCCAAGGATTTGGGAGAAGTGTCACTGAAGCGCTTACGGTGCAAAAGCTGATCTCGTCCGTCGCAATGAGAACGGTGATGGTGTGGCGATGAAACCGAACCTTCTTCTTGTGTTGCCATATCTAATTCCCAAAAGTCGGTAACACTTGTTATTGTGAGGATGTGATTGTATTTGTTTAGTACCATGTTCTGTTCATACGCTATCATGAAAACATCTAGCTAGAAGGTTGACTAGATATAGTTGACCTTATATACTAACGATAGACGTAGATGCACCCGAAGAGACTCTTTATTCCTGGGAAACATATATGTTCTCTGATTAACAATGGTCATGTTTTCTTTCTTTAAGTTAACTTGGAATAATGTATTATGTTAGAAATATCTGTCAGGGACGGGGCAACTTTATGCTTTCGCATATTGTAATTGCCAAAGATATAACAATTTTTCATCAGATGTTTCTCTAGTAATGAGAATGTGTATGCTTGTGTTTGTGTATGTTGCATTACATGCTTTTAAATATGCACACCTACCAAATTGTCAAGTTAAATTTGCCCGATGAGGGAACCTATGGCGAAGCAGGATTAGATCATTATGCTTGAATTCTGTATTTCATGTTTTTTTGTTTGAACAATGTCGTATTTCGTGTTAAGTTGACATGTAAGTTAGATAATTGGAGCAGGAAACCATAGGTGTAGGACGGAGTGCAAAATGAATTCTAAAGGTACTTTTTAGCATGAAATGGATTTGATAAATTGTCATATAATTCTATATGCCACCAGACTCCATATGAACATTTTAACATGCTAGTGAGAAACAATTAAGGTTTAGTTTAGACTTCTCTTTTTTCTTATGCGCTATGGACTATTTTAATAGACTTTTCAAGGAGCTTTTGTTCTCTTGATTCAGGATTGCAAATGCCAAGGAATGTCTCCATTTAAGTCGATTTGCTCCTTTCAGTTTGTAACTACATGTCTTGTTCATTGGATATTAAATGTACCAATATAAGTATTTTGCTATGAACTATTTTTCTATAATTGCTATATGAATATCTACTAAACTTGCAAGTTGATTCGCTAATCCACCCTTATTAGATTTTAGGTAAATTTAGAAAGTAATAATTTTGGTGGCTCAAATATGGAAATCAGAATATATGGATAATTTAACACTTGAATTACTTCATGAACATGGGCATGCATGTTGGTAGTCCAATAGCAGACACAAGAACATTGATCATAAGTTTCACATTGTATCTTTTAGCTTTCTACTCTGTGTGTTTCCTCAAATAATAAAATAAGGAAAAGAAGAGAGGTCAGATGCATGTGTGGATTATGGGCATCTTGTATCAGTCTTTTCATGGACATAAACCTTCACCTGTCACACTTATATTCTAAGGCACCGACTTCTCTAGTGCCATAAGACTAATGGATAAATCTCCCATTAAATATGTTGTACAGATGTCTGATGTTGGAAAATAAGTTGTAGCTAGGCTTGCGGTTTCCAAAGGCTTTCCTCAAGTGAAAGGGTAAATTTGTTTTGCTCATTGTTTTACTTTCATCTTGGGCACTTTGTCTGGCGCTAGTATTTAAAAGCTTGTACCCACAAACACTAACTCGGATATATTTGGAGATGCAAGACCTCCTTGTTTTGCCAGAAAATCCAACAGGTAACTTACAAATGACATGTTACACATGAAAACCTTGTTGAATTTCAAGATTCAACTCAAAATTGTGTGTTAGTGTTGCAGGATGAGGATATTAAATGGAAGGCCAAAGAGTTGGAACAACTTGAAAATCTTGATAAGATCAAAGAAAAAAGAAGTTTATCCTCTCGTGTGGAGAAAATTGGATTTGATTGTGAACAGGCATCAAATGGTATGGCTTCCTCTTTGTTTACAGTTAGTTCATCAGTTCAGAGTCAATTTAATCAGGTGAACTCTTGCATAAAGTGAATTTTCTTTGTTTATTCATACATTCTGCTAGCTTTTTGTTACATCAAAGCATTACTCAGTAGTCAACTTTCTTTACAAGATTCTCTTTGCTTTGATGCTTATTGTATTAGTTAAAAGGAAGCATTATATATGTTTTATATGTTATTGCATTATCATGATTGATTTATTAACGTGGAACTTTTTCTTTGAACTTGGGAATCAATTACAATGTTGCTTAAAATAACTTCTTCTAAGCATATGTACTTTAATTGCAAATCTATCCGCTAAGAAAATTGAGTGCCAAATAGCTGCCTTTCTATTTCCTCAAAAAGATCTGTCAATGTAGTTTTGGAAGTCAATGAAGTAATTAATGAGCTTGATCTGTTTCTGATTTTTACAAAGTGGATAATTCAACACTTCAATGTGTCATACTTGTGTTCAACAGATTCTTTGTAAATGTTATTTGCCAGACTGTGCCCAATAATTAAATTAGCAAAACTTATCTTTGTCCATGCAGTTATATGACAAACTTCTTTGGTAAACAACAAATTTTATGCTTCTGTATGTTTTTAGATAGAATATTTTTCTTATTGTCGAGCTCTGTATTTGTATCTGAAGCTTGCTTAGTATCAAAGCTTGAACTTGTCTCTTCTTTGAATAAAAAGGGTATACCTAGAAGCTTTTTGAATACATTATATGAGCAATGAAATATCTTTGAAATGTGTCTATTAATTAGAGAATTTTTACAAACTTTGTTGAATTAACAAATTAAAAAGAGTTCCTAAATGACAGTATTCAAGACGTAATCTTCTTTTTTGTGTATTGCAAATTCTTCAGCTTTTTCCGTTGGGTCAGTGAGATAATAGACGTGCTTGATTGGAAGTACCTAAGCTAGAGAAGTTGATGTAACTTAATCTTATTACTTGGTTGCAGGCAGCAGGCATAAGCTATAAACCTGAAATTGATATGAAGGCAAAGCCTAAATCAGGTATTATCTATATTCCTGCAAACTTCTGAATCAATTATTCATAGTGCTTGGCCTAATAGCATATCCCTCGTTACAACATTATTGTTATCATGATTTCCTTCCTTGCATATGAGATGTAGGACACATGAAACAACAAAAGATGCTGCCAAATCAGAGCTGTACAAATTCATTACATGATTTTGAATGCTTAAAAGCCACATTTCATCATGTAACAAATGCAATGCAAGAATCAACAGTGACAAATTTAGGACCAGGCTCAGAACCAATCGAAAAAATCACCTAAATAACAAAGACAGGCTAATAAAATAGTTAGCTCCTTGAGGGGAGAAGTGATTGTTGGACTCTGAGGTCATATATTATATTGTATAGTTTTTTGGTTGTCTAACTTGCATTACTGCTTCAACAAAATGCAGAGAATAGAAAGAAAAAGTAGCTTATTCGGACCATAAGATGGATGCATAAGCCGCTGGCTTTTTAGTTGCAAACCATCATCTGTGGCATCCAAATAGCTTGAAACAAAGCTGAGTGATATCAGATGAGAATAGGATGGTTCCTATTATCTATAACCAAGTTTATACTCAGAATATTTCCATTTTTGTTCCTGGGTATACATGAAGTACAACTTATTTTTAGGAGAAAACACTGAGATCTTATTTCTTGTTCTGTTTAGCAAGATGGAATAGTCCTACCAAAATAATGGAAACTAGCAATGTGACTGATATGCAGCATCTTCTTTCCTGTGTTTTTGAGTGTCAGATTTTTCATTTGTCATCACCAATAAAATTGCAGTCATTTCTTTCATATGCTAAACTGCCTATTGGACAGTAGAGACTTTTCTTGTAGGAAGGTATACTATTTTACAGACATTGGTTATGCTAAACCAGAAAGTGTGTCAGAGGAAGAATAGTATGGTTTTTAATTAACAAGATTCTGCAGTGGCAATCATGCCATACTTTTATAGATTTCACATAACAAGCGTACTAAGGGGTTCATTATCACCGTATTCAAGTATTGCTTTGCCAAAGTTGTGAGAAATCCTTTATACTTTGAGATCATCATCTGTGCACTTCCCCTTCCCCTTCCATCATCTGTACAGGCAACACAGTGTTGTGCTGCCTGCAACACATCATCTGCCAAATCCACTGGACATTTACTTCCCGTGCCTGAAATATGACTCTTCTTTCTTCACCATGCTTGACAAGCAACAGGATTTGAACCTGATGACCTTTATATGGTGGTAATGGTCTCTGATACTACCTGCATCTTTTTCTTTGCCTCACACGTGGCTGCTCAATTAGGTGGTGATAAAATACATGGCCTTAATTGTGGAGGGCATGATCACGTCCAGCTCTTAGGAGACCCACACTAGTCTTCTCTAATGATGTCAATAAGAAGGCTAATACCTTCTCCTTGAAGCCTGCCACTGTTAGTTCATGCACATGACCGTCCCACTCCATTTCTGGTTCCTACTTTTCAGCTTAAGGTGCAATTCCAGCCAATCCAACAGTGGCATCAGACACATCATGCAGGGCAAATGATCACCACCACGCTGCTGCTCCACTCTATCTGCTCTTAAGCGCCTCCTCTTCATGGAGTCTTCGAGTCTAAGCCAAATGGAGAAGGCTCAGCATGGAACGAGGCTTTTGGAAGAGCTCGATCTCCTCGAGAAGCCCAAGGTCTCGGAGCCGGCGAGCCGAAGGAATGTGTTCTGCTTCTGGAAGTGGAAGGTGCTCCGATTCCTCCTCGACGGCTTTCGGAGGCGGGGATCGCACTGCGTCGTCTGCCTCCAGGTCCATCAGATCGACGGCTTGCCGTCGGCCATGGACGACCGGGTCCTGGTCGTGGGCTGGAAGACCAAGGGCTGCAAGGGGGAGCACACTCTCCCGGTTCATGTTTGCGGAGGAGTCGCCAGCTTCGATGAGATCTTCCTGCACTATTGCATCAGCGACGTGCAGTCGATGCTGGGGAGCTTCACCGTTTGGGCCTCTTTGGTCGATGCCGCCGACTGCGATCTGGGTACTTTTCATGTGGATTTGAGCGAGTTCGCTGCTGCTACAGAGAATTCCAACTCCGCGTTCGCCGGGAAGACGGTGAGCTTTGTTCTCGGAGGCGTGGCGGGTGGTGGAGCACTGAGGCTGAGCGTGTACTGCAGGACGTTGGAGGACGAAGCCCGTGATCGAATCGGTATCCATTCGCGTACGGCAAGCCTTTCATTTCATGCGGTTCTCACGACCTGATGCTACGTCTTCCGTGACTCATGCAGGCCAAAAGCAGGCGAAGAGCAAATGTTTCTCGTGCCTCCCTGATCTCGGTGGTTGCATCAGGAGCTCCCCGATGACCTTCTGCGCGCGCAGGATCCCCTCCCTCCGCTCCGACCACGGCTTCATCACCTTCGAGAACTTGATCGCGGGGTGTCCTCCGACCAACGACGAGGACGGAGGCTTCATAACGATCGAGAAGGGCGGCGTCGGCTCGCGGTCGAGGCGGCCTCCCTCGGACCATCTGGCGAACACCGACGACGACGAAAGCGGCGGGCCCGAGGATGAGCAGCCATGCCTCATGACAGAACTCAACGAGGAACTCGACGACGACGACGACGACGACGAAGGGGTAGAGAACGAGTTTCTTAAGATGTTGGAGGCGAATGACGAGCCATGGAAGAAGGAAGCTGGAAAGAGCTTGAGCTCAAGCTTGGATCTGAGCGCAGACTTAGACTTAGATTCGTTGATAAAGGAAGCGGAGATGGAGCTGAAGAAGGCGGCACAGGCGTGGAACAGCGGAACCGGGGCAGCTCTGCTGGAGAAGGAAGAGCACGAGGAGCTGATGAGGAGATGGGGATCGAACGAGCACCATTCTTCTCCAGGCTGCTCCGGGCTTCATGCCTTCGGTAGTCCTCTCTAGTCTGAGATGATGTAATCTTAATCATATGTTGCTCGACAATCACAACGTAATTGTTATTCTACTCCTCAAGTAATGTCACGTGCATGTCACGTGGACAGAATGTAGACTGTACATCTGCATCTCCTGAGATACGCACAATAATTTTCTGTTTTTCCGTTAGTGCCAAAGCGAGGACCACCGTCTTTTTACAGTTGTGCCACTATCTCGAAACCATCTCGCGTTTACGTTGGTACGTCACTGTCGCGCCACCTCCCGCCCAGTATATTCTCCGCACCTCGATCTCCCTCCCCCATACTCGCATGGATTCTCCCACCACCGCCCTCCTCCTCCTCGCATTCGCCGCCTCGCTTCCGTCCACGGAGGCGGCTGCATCTGGCCGGCCTTCGGAGATGGCGGCGAGACGCATCCCCACCACCCTCGATGGCCCGTTCCGGCCGGTCACCCGCCGCCTCGACTCTTCCCTTCGCCGCGGCAGCGACGACCTTCCCATTGATCATCCCCGCCTCGCCAGGAAGGTCAGGCCTCCCTTCCCCGAGCAGATCGCCCTCGCCGCCTCCTACTCCCCCTCCTCCATCTGGGTATCCTGGATCACCGGTACGGAGCCCGTCGAGGTTGGCCCATGCCGATTTTTGGGTGTTCGGTGGGATCGGGTCTGGGGTTGATGTCTCGAATCGTGTTTTGAGGCGCAGGGGATGCGCAGATTGGGATGAATGTGACTCCGGCGGACCCGTCGACGGTGGCCAGCGAGGTGTGGTACGGGGAGGAGAGCGGGAAGTATTCGTTCCTGGAGAGAGGGACGGCCACCGTCTACAGCCAGCTGTATCCCTTCAAGGGCCTCTTGAACTACACCTCCGGCGTCATCCACCATGTGAGGCTCCAAGGTGATTCATCCTCTGCTTCGTTCTGCCTTGTGAA
The DNA here is from genome assembly GCF_036884655.1 of Musa acuminata AAA Group. Taxonomy (NCBI): domain Eukaryota; kingdom Viridiplantae; phylum Streptophyta; class Magnoliopsida; order Zingiberales; family Musaceae; genus Musa; species Musa acuminata. Next base: position 1,457,448 of record NC_088327.1, read on the forward strand.
GATTGTTCTTGATTCTGCTACTCTATATCTTAGCTCAGGTGAATCTAAATTTGCACGCATAAATTTCGTGGCTTAGAGAATCACAAATGCCAGTATCAATATTATCTTTGTGACTTCTCCAAGGTGATGCTATCAAGAATCACGATGTTGCTTGTGACAGCATTGGTGCTACTGTAATCATGATGGGTTTTAGAACTTGGTCTTCTGGAGTAGCTCTGTAAGAAGTCGTCATGTCAGCTAGAATTCTTCTATTCAACGACTGCAAGCATAGTGTATTAATTTTCAATATGACTTCCAAACCCAGTGTCTATCTTTTATGGGTTTAATGTACATAGTCTCTTATATACCTTCTGGTACTGTCAGCATTTCATTTTCTTTAATTTTTAGAACCTTCCATGTTGCTGACTAATAGGTCTTTACTGTCCCAGAAGTACACCATGCAATATATTTGATAGCTCACAATTTTGTTCTTACCCTTATCGTCTTTCAAGTTCTTTTATCTGCTTGTTAGAATTGGGTATGATATCTCATTCTTAAGTTTCTTCTGAAGTAACAGGAAGATCTTGCAGTCCGCATAGAAAATCTTTATCTTAGAATGTTTAGCATATTGGAAAATGGTATGGTATTGAGAAACAATATAATGGGGGTTTGCCACTTCAATATAATAAAGGGTTGTTTAGTTTTTTGTGCTAGCTGGTATTCTAAAGTCTACAATTGCTTCTTTTTATGAGGATCCCTCACATTATACAATAAGAGATATCAATTATAAAGATGATTATTCATGTTCAGTTAGTAATTCCATAAAAGGGATTTTCTCACCATTATCAAATATTTGTTTCAAAATTTTGAGACAGGTTTTAAACTGGCTAATAAGTTTGGTGAACATGTAAAGATGGATGTGTGTAAATACTAAAGGGTTCTATCACTCTATGAGAACCAAATCCATTAAAGTACATGAGTAGCAACACTGGTGGATAGACCTGTGGAAAATCAGCTGATGTTTGTCATAACCAGTAAATATAAGGAAAGCCACGATATGTAGATGTCTCTGGACTTGTCTTAAAAAGAAAATAAGAAGGGGAAGTTATAAGAGAGCTTGAGCAGAAAATGTAGGTCATTTTTACTTGCACAAAATCTTTGAAGAAGATGCTGCTGGTATTGGCTAGCTGTTGCTGGATCTGGTGTCTCTGTTCTTAGTTATTCTTGTGTTATCATCTAACATTATTCTTTTCTATATTACGATAGTTGTGTGGATAGATGTTGAGAACTTTTACTTTCTGAAATTATGTCTTTTCTGTATTATGGTAGTTCTGTGGATACTGCTGCTTGAAATCATAAATTGGTATATTTAGTTCTACAGAATCATCGTTTAAGATGTGTCCTGCATTAGTAATGATAAATTTAATTATGCTTCCTCTCAAGAATGGAAATCATGTCAAAGGGATGAAAGTATGATGAATGAGAAACCTGTTATATGGCTCTTAAATCTTGACAAATAATTTTCAATTTCTCAAATAATATTAAGTTTTTACTTTCAAAGTAAACTTATACCTCTTGATAATGAATATATTGAGTCTGTTCACCTTGATATTGATGCTGGTAGGAGAACAAATTCTACCACTTTGGTAATAGACACCTTGATATTAATTCTGGTAGGATAAGCACTTCTACCACTTCAGAAATGTGAAAAGAAGTGGCATGAGGTAGTCCTGTTTCATGCTGTAGCAACTTATAAGGCGGATGGTTTATTTCTAACTTTGTGCATTAGAGGTAAATAAAACCTGATATACAGCCTCTGTTCTACATTTTGGTAAAGAAATACTCTCCAATAATTGATTCTTTTAAATGATATTGTTTATCTTGAATCTATGTGCAATGTACACTACCAAAGTGAGCTCTTGAAACATTGCATGATAATCAATAATTTTGGGTTGTTTTGGAGGATCTCTTCAAGGTTGTAAAATCTATTTTTTCTTATATTTCATGTAGGCCTCAAAACAGCAACAAGGTATTATTATAAATGTGGTGACAGCTCCTTGATGGCCTTGAGCAAAGAGCATAGTTTTGTAACATTACCCTCATGTGCCCCAAGATATCCTCATCGAATAGCAGTTATCGGAGATCTCGGTCTGACAAGCAACTCAACAAGTACCATAGATCATTTATCTAAGAATGATCCTTCAATGATTTTAATGGTAGGAGACTTAAGCTATGCAAATCAATACTTGACCACAGGGGGCAAAGGAGCTCCTTGCTTCTCGTGTGCATTCCCTGATGCACCCATTAGAGAAACATACCAGCCGCGCTGGGATGCATGGGGGAGGTACCAATTAACTTGATAATTTTTAGTTTTCATTTTCTGAATATTTTTAACTGTTTTAGTGGATCCTGCTTCCACTTATTTTAATTGAGGTGATATGCTTTGTTTCACACCTATTTGTTCTACTTTTTCGTTGTCACCGACTACAGATATCTGTTTGAAGGTGAAGCAAAGTCATTGTGAAAATTTGTTTTGCATAATGCTACCCAATCTAAGTTGAAATCAATTAAATCCAATGCATGATTTCTTAGAGTTTGTCATAGGTAAAATCGTCTCTCTAACTGTGCATTGCAATTCAATTTGCATCAACTGCATGCACAAACTATAGACTGGATGAATAGTGATAGAAGAGGACTTATACATGTGGATAAAATGAAATTTATACTAGAGTCAATGGGTACAGTCACAAGAAGTTCGAGTCATTATGGGAGGGAGGAGAATGTTGATAGATAAATTGATAGTATTTCAAAGGTAGCTGGCTCTAGGCCTATAGTTCCAAACTAAAGCGAGTTGGTAGAATATTGTGTCTAACACTCTACCATCACTTCTAAGAATGTGAATAAAACAGGGTTTGATACATCCATCACCACTAAAATGACTAGTAAAGAGAAATTAAAAGAGAGAAAAGTTGGTTCTGCTATTGTTTGAACTTTGAAACCTTATAAAAATGGCCCTTTTACCTTTATTTGATAAGTTTCAGAGAAGTAATCTATATCAATTCAAACCAATGTTGATATTTGCTCTATCTCAACCGTGCCTTTCGTGGTTTGGTGCTTGCACTGCAATGTCAGTCAAACTATCATATAGCAGCTATTATTTTTTTAAGAACTCATTTCTTTTAATCTCTTAGTATGTACTTGCACTGTAGCAATGTATGTTGCTCTAATAATTTGTTCATTGCATGTTTTTCTTGCTGTTGATGTGGCAAAAAAGATTTCTTCTCAGAGATTTTGTCCCTAGTAAGCCCAGGAAAACAATTATGTTATATTAGATTATTGCTAAAAGTATTATTCAAGAAGCTAACATCCATACTTGTGTAGGTTTATGGAACCTGTTATATCAAAGATTCCCATGATGGTGATTGAAGGGAACCATGAAATTGAGCCACAAGTTGACGGGTTGACTTTTAAATCTTACTTGGCACGGTTTGCTGTTCCATCGCAAGAGTGTGGCTCCAATAGCAACTTCTATTATTCATTCAATGCTGGTGGAGTCCATTTTATAATATTGGGCGCTTATGTTGACTACAACATGACAGGTGGCTGATTTGTCACTTTGATGTCAAATTATCAGTCCACGTCTGTTACTTTGACAACCAAGTTTTGCTTTTTCTCTATTATCTACTGACGTTTAATTTCATTCTGTCATGGGAAATTGTTCTGTTGCTATGGTCCATAATCATCACACTGACTGACTTACTGCAGGTGCTCAATATGCTTGGCTTAGAACAGACCTGCACCATGTCAATCGCCAAGTCACCCCATGGGTTGTTGCTGCTTGGCATCCGCCTTGGTATAATAGTTACTCCTCTCACTATCAAGAATTTGAATGCATGAGGCAAGAAATGGAAGGACTCCTATACGACTATGGTGTAGATATAGTCTTTTCTGGGCATGTAAGTAGCTAATCAGCTCTGTTTTGGACTATAACTATGGTCTCACTAGATAACATCAGATAGTATTTCTTTTTCATTGTGGCTTTTGGGAACCTTGTATCTTATGCAATTAGTTAATGCAAGTGAAGCATCTATGTGTTTATCATTTCTTAAAAAGTCTCTAGGCAGTAAATAAAACTTGTACCATATGGCGTCATACAAAATACTGTATATTGTCAATTGATAGGGAACAAATTCAGCTATCTAGTTCCGCATGGTAATAACGTAGCTTAATTGCAGATATAGCCACATTATTAGCATCATAGATTTGTTAATTGAGCACAAAAATTGCAGAGAAGATGAGAATGTAGGAATAGGAAGTGCATTTAAGAGTGCAGAATGGCTTTTAGGAGCACAGAATGCATTTTATGCTATTTTATAAGTCACTTTTGTCAGAGAATGGCAATGAAAAGAAGTCACTGTGCTCAATTATGAGGCAAGTTTGCTTTGTAGGGATCTGTTTTCTCAGGTTCATCATGCAAACTTCTCTTATAATAATGATATATAGCATATCAATTGCACTCTTCTTTTTAGTTCACATCATCTATGCACGCATCATATTCAAGCATATGTAACTTGAAAACTTTGCACAATGTTTTGTTTGGAACAATCGGGGAGCTTGCCAGTTGCTAAGGTTATTGCTTCGCATTCCAGTTGGCATAGCTGAGATCAACACACATGCACATTATGTAGATTGTACGTATAATGGTATCAGTAGGTTTTCCCTTGTTAGAAAAGATAGTTATATTGTTTTTGCTTATAACGGCATGATTGTGGAGCAAAAAATATACTTTTGCTGGATCTGCACCCACCTCCAACTAATATCCACAAATGGCTTGTTTTTTATAATATATAACATTATCGTATGCATAGATAGTTTTCGTAGTTGTTGGTTTTACATATGACTGCATAATTGTTTCTCCATGAGCAAAAAAGAATGAATAAATAAAAAAGAAGACACGTATGAATGGTTGACCTTTTCTTCTTCATGTCCGACAGGTCCATGCTTACGAAAGGATGAATCGAGTATTTAACTATGCATTGGATCCATGCGGCCCAGTTTATATAACCGTAGGTGATGGTGGCAACATTGAGAAAGTCGATGTTGAGTTTGCAGATGATAATGGAAAGTGCCCTTCAGAAAGCGATAACATTCCAGAATACGGCGGTGTCTGCCACCTGAATTTTACCTCAGGCCCTGCAAAGGGAAAATTCTGCTGGGAAACCCAGCCGGAATGGAGTGCATTTAGAGAAAGCAGTTTTGGTCATGGAATCCTGGAGGTTTGAATTCGTACTTCCTCATAAACTTAGCAATCCATCATGTCCTATAAATTGTCATTAGAAGCACCACTTGTTGATGAAACTAATCCTTTTTTGAACCTTGTAGCCTTGGACAGCAGCAGTCATCAACTTTCTTCTTGAATTTTGATCAGATGTTTGTATGTATGTTCTTTTTGTTTCACAGGTTATAAATTCGACTTACGCCTTGTGGACTTGGCATCGAAATCAGGATGCCTACAAGGAAAGCAGAAAAGGAGATCAAATATATATAGTGCGGCAACCGGAGCTTTGTTTCATGAAAAGCGGAAAGATTACTAGTGAAAACTGATAAGCTCGACAGCCAATAACATGTGAGGAATTATGAAGTTTGACTATGATTTCAGTCGAAACCATGAGACCACTCAGTATAATCTTTGCATGATCTTACTATCTGCAGCAGTAGTTTTGATACACTCGTGACAGAATCCAATCTGTCTATCAGTGTCTGAACAATGATATATATATATATAGCATGTAGTATGTTGTACGATTCTGTTTTCTTTTCTACCAAAAAGTTCCAGAATGGATTGAGATCTTGAGACTTGCAGCAATCAATCCTATCTATTAATCTGCATGATGTGATAAGCTTATCGAGGTGTGCGATGTGCGTGGTAATTAAATTCAAGGACGGTAAGCAGACGGTCGGTGTTCGCAACAAGCCGTTAGCGAGGCGTCGTCCGTTCAGGACGAGTGAAGATAATAAGGAAGTTGTTCCGGCGGCGACTTTGCGTGTTGACCGATGGATGGTAAGCTTACCTTCGGGTCTTTGGTACGCGTCTTTTGCTTTTATAAAGAGTGTCAGTTCCACTGCGGTGAACATAAGAAAGCAGGACTCGAGCGATTTGACGCCAAAAACATTTTTTTGGGGCCGCTTTGCTCGCTGACGGTCTTACGGTAAGCGTACGAGGTGGTGGCGACATCCTACGAAGCGCCTTGTATATTTATTATCCTACACAAGCATAATAATAGCCGATCTAATTTCATAATTAATTATCAAGGAAATTGCCTTAATTATATAAATATATAAATAAATAAAAAGGAAAATAATATATACTAAAATAATAAATATATGGATGATGCACTGTAAGCTTATCTCTCTCTCTCTCTCTCAGGTGATCCAAAAGAAAAAGGTCAGTTAACCGCCAGGTGAGAATAAGAAACCCAGAATTGACAGATTGGAGGCCAAAAAATTAAATTTCGGGCTACTTTGCAAACAAACGGATTGGAGGTAATCTCACTGCAGGTGTTCTTACCTTTCCTCTATCTATCTTCCTAGGCGTCCGCTCGATCACCATCGGTGAGCATAAGAAACCCCAAGTGGAGCAATTTGAAGCCGAAAAATAAAATTTCGGGCCACTTTTACCTGCCGACGGATGCGCGGTAACCGTACAAGGAGGTACTGTTAAACCAACCTTTCTCTACTGACACGGACACGGCGGCCGTCAAATGCCTGAAGAGGAGAAACAGAGCAAATTTGTAGTGAATAATTTGTGCAGAGATTCTTACTACAGCTTTTGTTTGTTCTGAATTTTTTTCCGTAAACTTAATATAGTTTATGTCATAGTTTCGAACACCGATCCATATTTATCGAATTGAATTAAAAACGAATGAAATGGCAGTAACAAAAAAATCAGAAGCGAAAGTGAAAACATAATTATTAGTTAGTGTCTTAGCATTATTACCTCACCGACTGAAGCATCAGATGGTAAGTTCTAATATATTCAGCACCCGACGTTTGTTTCCTTTAAAGATTCCGATCACCGTCGGTGAAGTTAAGAAACGTGGTCTCGGGTGATTTGAGGCCAAAAAGAATTTTTTTGTGGCCACTTCGCTTGCTGACGGCCGCACGGTAAGCGTACCGTTCGGTGGCAGCACCCAACGCTACTTTCGTATGGCCAATACGATTACGGAACTAAGCATTAAAATTACCAAATCGTATTAACATTTAAAATTATATCATCTCAGTGCATTACTGTACGAACATAAATCTCACCGACTAAGCATTACCGTAATAAAACATTGTAAAAATACATTACGAAAATACTATGAAAAATACATGTTGAGACAAATTTATGAATGCCTAACAAATAAACTGATGCTGATGATAGATACTTGCAATAAGATTAAAGCAGGAATATATTAGAACTGATATAAATTTTGATGAAAAAAGGACAGTATTTATTTCTAAAACTAAAATGGTGAGATTAAGACCATAGTGAGTGAAGGTTTGAGTTCATACATAAGAAAGTCTTACTTATAGGCAGCAATGATCATGAAAGAAAATGGACATTTCAAAACATCTCATGAGATTTACCTATGCATATTTATCACTTCATACAAATACAAAATCATCAGAACACTTTGAGAATACGGCGGCGTTGTGTGCCCAAGGAAATTTAACTATTTGGACCCAAAAGCATTTGCTCTAAACTTTACCATGGATGCTGCCTCTTTAACACCTTGTGGATGGATGAAGGGGAAGAAGGGAAGAAAGAAGTTCTTAAGGGCTCAAAATGACATGAGCTTGGGACCATTGTCGGGCATTCCCATCCCGGCAGCTAAATCAGCATCGAGTTGAGTGTGAGGTGCAGGTCCTGACATTTGCTTCACACTGGAAAATCATGACTGAGATGTATAAGATTATGCAGGAAATTGAAATTGAAGTTCAAGAAGCCACTAAAGCACCTAGAATACATCACATAAAATTATATCAACTTCACGCTTTTTTTGGCTGATTTTGTTTCTCATAATCACCTAACCTGAACCCTTTCTTATTGTGAGTAACTTGTTATCTGATGCTAGCCACATTTTACAGGGCATGAATATGCTACGTCTTGGTATTTGGGAACTATAAATTAAGGTCTGCAAATGGTTGCAAGAAGTTTTTTTTCTGAGTACCTCCACCTCAGAGAACAAATAAACCACTCTCTAACCAAATAAATGCTACACTGCTATGTTATGTAGAACATTGTGATTTTGCATTGACATCAACTGGTAGTAGAACTTTAATGATTTTGAACTCTCATGCAAATTCAAGAGCATATAAGCAGTCGTCCATAGAAAAGCCACCTATTGCATTTCTGTAACTATCCCAGCAAATAAAATCAAGGTGCTATATTTATAATTCAAGAAATCAAATTTCTCATGAATATCATCCATATTATTTCACTAATTTCCTCAATTTCTCCCTTAGTACCCATCAACCGGGCACCCACTCAGCTGGGAGGTCCTGAAAAATCCATTGCATGTTCCCTTGATATCAAAGGTCTAAAAACTCTTCTACTTGGCATAGGCCATGTCTTATCTTCTGAAAAAAAGCACAATACATTCATCACGCAGTTCCAATTATCTTAGGTCTAAGATGAATCATTTTGTAGCTTATTTGGTTCAAGTCCATTTATTCTTATTTTAGGTTCCTGATTTGAGTACGATTTAGATTTATGCGTATTTGAATGTTAATACACCAAAAACAATTTATGGAAGACCTCGATATCTCTCTTTAGATGTGATCTTATGTGATAAAACTTTTAAGAAAAGAATAGCCTTATTGAGAATGACACAGTGTCCAGGAATGGGTAGAGAACTTACTTTGATGAAGCGCTGGAACAGATTAGAGAAAGGAAGTGTTTGTGAGAAATTCAAATTTTCTTTCAACATCAATTGAAGTTTGTAGACACTAAACTCTTTCTCATTACGTATAAAGCTATCTCCCACTCGCTCGGCAACCATTTCCTCTCATTAAACTAGTGCTTCCATTTTTATGTTTGTAAATGTGTAAAACAACAATCCCACGCTATTTATACTCTAAGAAGATAGATCAAAGTCAAATTTGTGGATCTCAATTATCTAATTAGTTTTTGCCCTATGGATCCAATGAGGAGTTGCACTAACACAGGTTTTCTCACAGCACACAAACCTACATTCTTCATGGCTATCCTCCTTAGATTCATTAAATACTAAATGCGTCTGTTTTTCCTATTGTAAGATACACATCATCAACTAAACCTCGTTTCACTTCGTGAAGCACTTCCAAAATCAACAAGGCTATTATGAGATAAAATTATTACTTGCACATCGTCAAGGGTTCATACAGAGCCAATGACAAGCACCATCCTCATAGGTTTCATCCCACAAAATATGACCTAAATTCCTAAGCAACGCACCTCACGGCAACATGGATACACCGTTAAATATGATCAGTCGATACTTTCCATGAAAGAATAAGCTGCCGGTTGTTTCTTAAAGAATATAATTCAGCTAGATGCCACAACAAATTCTCAACCATGACATCAAGAGTCCGAAAAAGACACCATGCTTCGGAGAGCTCCGCTACAGGGACTGATATTTGATGACCACACACACTATAAAATCATCTATTTCGTTAGCTCATATACCTCATAAACAACCAGAATCTCAACTGTTTTTTGGGATCAGATAATCACCACAATAAACAAAAAGAATAAAAAAATCAAATCTTTAGAACAAGCACCAGAAGGTGCAGCAAGAATTAGTGTCCGGGCATACCGTTTCTTGTGGCGCTTCGAGCGGAAATGCTCGTCCCGTACATCCTCGCTAGCAAAGTATCGGCTGCAACACCAGAAACAATAGCAATCCATAACGACCTCTAGAGAAAAGAAAACCGTTGAAAGCAAATCTTCTCTAGAGTGCAATCAAGTATTACTCGCAGTGAAGACAGTAGAACTGGCCCATCCCGGGAAGGTCCTCCTCGAGCGGCAGGGGTTTCGCCGCCGCGGCCGCCTCCTCCGCCTGCTTCAGTATTTCGTTATATACCTCATCGTCGCGTGGTCATCAGGAATCAAATCGGTCAAGGAAGCAAAACATGCTAATGACAAAAAGAAAAAAAAAAAAGTAATTCGAACGGAAGACAGCAAAAAAGGATATCTTTGAGGAGGAACTTGGATCGGCGAGCAGTTTTGTGTGAGAAGCGGCGCTTCTTCACCTTCCTGCTCGGGCACTTCCCTCCCATCTCTCCCTCCTCGTCCACCTCTTTCTTCTCTCCTATCTCGTGCTCGGGAGAGTCAAGAGGCGGAAGCAAAGGGCAACTGCGGGAACCCTAATTGTGGTTAGACGGCGCGGCGCATCGTTTGCATATATACCCTTCAAATTAAAGCTAATTGTTTTTTTACTTAGTAGGCCAATTTTGGGCCGAAATTGGGCTGACAATGTTAAGCCCAACTCAGTCGAACTCGATCCCATTACCAATTCATACGAACGGACGCGGGTATACGAAGACAAAGATTCCACTTGGATCCCTCGCAGGAAGCTGCGAGGACAGTTCACCGAAATTACAAAATTATTCTGTTTGAAATAATAATAACTATAATAATTATTATATTATTGTTGGTGGTGGCGTTATTGCTGTCTTTTTCATGGGGGTAGCACGCGGCTGTCACGCGTCTGACATCATCCAAGAGGTGATTTCGACGAACACTTGCAGGCGTCATCACGGAGTCCCACGTCGAAGCAATTGCTTTCATGTGAAGGTGTGAGGGTGATTTGGTCATTTCGGTAGAAGCTTCGTGCCTCCGAACCACCGCCACGTTTGCAGGTCCGTCAACGACGACCGTTGACGCAAAGCTCACTGGTGGGGCCCAGTGAAGATCCCGCCGTTCGTGTTCGAGATTGGCGGATGATGAACGGTCCTGATGGGTCGATTGGACCGCCCTTGTCCTGGCGACGCGAGGGGTTCCAATCACCTGTATGAATTGCGGCAGGATCCAGCTTTCCTTGGCCGCGGCCAGTGTGGAGCCCACCGTGAAAGATAAAGTGGGACCGTCTAGACTGCGAGTAGGGAAGCTGGATCCTGACGTCGGGGCAAAAGCGATCCACGACCACCAGGCGCACGTGTGGGGTCCATCAACTCGTGACTCCCCGGCCCTCGTGCCTCGAAGCTTTATTTATGTCTCCCCATTTCCGCTCCACTTCGAGCCCTCTACTCACCTCACAGGACTCGGAGCTTGAGAGAGAGCTACGAGCTTGCGATCATGAGCAAGGTAATTCTGACGAGCTTAATTCTCCTTGCGCATCGTTTATGAAATTACAGGCGAGATGTTATCTCTAATATTCTTCGCTGCAGAAAAATAACAGTGGCGGCGACAAGAAGAATTCTGCCACCGGACACTCGGATCAGGGAAAGAAGGACGATGGCGCGATCACCGTGGTTTACAAGGTGGGAATGTACTGCGAGGGCTGCGTCGACAAGGTCGTCAGATCCGTCAAGGAATTCCCAGGTAGTAAGTGGTTCCCCACGGGTTTCAAGTCACATCCTCCGGTCCATGCATCAGCGACGCCTGATCCTTCTTACCGGACTGTGATTTAGGGGTGCAAGAGGTGAAACCCGAGCTGGAGAGCAGCAAGCTGACGGTGGTGGGGAAGATGGATCCCTGGAAGCTCCGGGATCGCGTGGAGGCGAAGACGAAAAAGAAGGTGGACCTCGTCTCCCCCATCAAGAAGCCCGACGCCGCCGCTGATCAAAAGCCTGTCAATGAAAAGGCCAAAGAGTTATATGTATGTCGTCTTCCACGCAAAAAACTCTCAGTTTATTACGTGCCCTTTCGGTCTACACAAAGATCTATGCATTTCTTGATTGTTTTGTGCAGCTTAAGGCCACGACGGTGGTGTTCAAGATTTCACTATATTGCCACTGCCGAGGCTGCATCAGAGGAATCGTGGACACCATCCGGAGGATCGAAGGTAGAGTTTCTTTGTCACTTCTAATATGGAAGGTCGTTCTAGATCTTGATTAATGTTCTTTGACCGAGTCGTCTCCCCACATCTTTGGATAATGACTTTGGTGTACTCCCTTAGGAGTGCATGACGTCTCCATCGACGCCCAGAATGAACTGGTCACCGTCACTGGGACCATGGACGCGAAGGCGGTGACGAAGATCTCGAGTCACAACATGGTGCGGGAGGTGAAGGCGGTGCAGCCGAAGGACGACGGCGGTGGTAAGAAGAAGGAAGGAGGAGAAGGCGGCAGCGACGGGGAGAACAAGGAGCATGCCGCAACGGCAGCGGCGGCAGCAGCTGCGGCGCAGGCGGTGGCGGAGGCAGGTAGGATGGATTACTACGAGTGGTACTATCGCCGGATGCATCACGCGCCGCAACTGTTCAGCGACGAGAACCCCAACGCTTGCTCCATCTCGTGAAACGCCAGCGACTCAAGTGAAGAACTCAGACGAAGAATGGCAGGTGAAATGGAACGAATGAAAGAAAACATAAAGAGTTGTAAGATGCTTGAAGTCTCTTGTATGGTGGCAATGGGGGATTGACGTCAAGAGCAGAAGCTTTTTCTTCTGCTTTCTGAATGGATACTATATGCATGGGGGCGTGCAAAAGAACAGACTGTTTGATGACACATGAATGAATGCAGCATTTCCACACCCTAGTCAACAACACTTCACTGTCACTTTCCTTATGATCATCTCACATTTGTCTGCTGGCTAATGAGATGTCTCTCATTTATAATTTCCAGTGGTCCTACATCATCAGTACCATGTTGATTGATCCAGGGAAGAAGGCATAGTTAATGCAGGCCAGTGATTCTTTTCTACGCTCCTGATGCATGGAATGTGTGTCCCGGTGGCATGCCGACTGTGTGCAATATAAATTGACCTCATCAAGTCTTCCAGATTAAAGCGTTGGAGATCAAATGGAAAGTACTGCTATAACTTCACCGACATGTGGACATCTCCTACACTAAATGCTATGATCAGTGTGTCCTCGATGGGACCGTGCAGGCAGGTTTCAGACTTTACCTTCGTGGAAGAGACAGAAGCTGATCTGATCAACAGTGAATGGTGTTCAGAACGCTCGGTCAAAGAGATAGAATCGAATATTAGATTAAACCCCAGCAAAGAAAACAAGCGAGTGTTGGAAGTTGATACGATGAAGATGATGATGAATGGTGGACGCGTTTATATGAAGGGGGATGGGATGGTTGACCCGAAGATCATCGTGAAACCTCGCACGCATGGATTATAGTTTGGGTAGATCACACACCTGCGGTCAAGTCAATTCGTCCTTTTTCTGCCCCTCCTTCACATCCTCCGGCACCCCGGCACACGGTAGCCGAAGCCTTGCCCTTAGGGCACGGTAAGCTCCTCTGCAGAACCTTAGCTGCACGCTTCAGGACACTGTTGCTCCTCACCAACATAGCTTCGTGTTTAGAGAGAGATTGTCATCGAGATATCTTTATGCTGGCTCGTCTGTCCTCGATAAAGGCTGCAGATCAGTACATGCTTTTCTTTTACGTGGAAAGAATTCTAATCATGGATCGACTTGGCTAAGCTTTTCTTGTGACCGGAAGGAAGCAAGCATGACCTAGGCTGCATGAAGACGAGTCTCTGATATGCCATTCTCACCTGGAATCTGTGCATGTGTTTCCTGCATATGAGAATAAGCTTCAAGCCGGTGCATGTTGGAGACGGTCCGATACTTGGTTGCCATGTTGTCTCGAAGCCAGGAAGAGCTGTGGAGGACCAGATGCATTTGTCTAGCTGACAGAAGATATGGAATGACGAGGTATATATGGAATGAAAATTTTATATTTTTATATATTTTAAATCTTAATTAATTTATGGTTTAAGAATCAATAATAGATTTAAGTATATAATTTAAATGCATGATTTAAGTGTACGATTGAAATATATATATATATATATATATAATCTTAATGAATGAAAATATTTCTTTCATAATAAATTCTTGGATTCTTCATGTATCAAAGTCGCTTCAAACAAGGCTCTCTCTTCCTCATCATCGGACGTGATCGATTCTTGCTATCCTAGATAATAATTCTCTCTACCCAACGGCACTCTCCCCTTTTATATGTTTCCTTTTCTAATCCAACATTGAACTCAGTGTCTCTTCTATTACTCTTGATCCTCCCGATCTACTCTAGTCGACGAACACCTATCATCACCATCATTGGTCTACTTTGTTTGGCAATCCTACTCAAATACCGAACAACCAAAGAAGATTTATCAGTGCTGAAGAAGCTTTCTTTGCTTGACGATCTTCCTCTCTCTATTGTAAAAACCCCATCCACCTCTTTTTTTTTACTTTATTGTAGCCACCGACCTCTTGTTATCATTGTCGTAAGAAGGGGCTTTTCTCGTACCTTCCTAACCTATTTCCTCCTAGGATTAACATGATCTCTATGGATCTGATCATAGTCTCTTGCATTCATATGCTAAGTCTTTTATCTACTTTGATGAAAATAACATAAGCGGAAAATACTATTAATGATTATATGTAAAATCTAAAAGTTCTTATAGATGACTTGACTTTAATAGTTCATCTCCTAAGTGATAAAAGAATTATTTTTCATTTTCTCAATAGCCTAGGAGACAAATATAAGGAATTGTCAATAACAATTCGAGCACGTAACTCACTAATATCAATTAAAAATCTGTATGACAAGTTGATTGATCTTGAAATATATCTAAAACAAGAAGAGATGAAGAGGAGACCAACTATCATAGCTTAATTTAATCAAAAAATCAAAAGAAAAGATAATCAAAGTAATAAAAACTTCAATAAATAATCGAACAATATGCCTTCTAAATATAATAGGTAATACACATAGCCATCATCCTTCGTTACATAATCAACTCTCTAACACTTCAATCTAAATAATTCAAAAAATTATTTCAATAATAATCACCATAATTATTAATAATTCTGACATCCTAACAATAATAATCAGTAAAAAGTCATATGCCAACTTTATGATAAAATTTGGACATACAACAAAAGTTTATCGATCTTAACCCAAACCTACTACTATACCCTATTGGAAATTTGAGGCAGCATCATATTCACAACAAAAGAACATAAAACAAAATCTCATGTTTTATTTTCTTAGTTTAACTAGAGGTTAATTTTATGGAGACATTCAGTCAAATTATTAAATCGATGATAATTTCACTTATCACTATCACACAAGGCCAACATGTATATTAATTATATGTTAACAACATTTTCTTATAAAAGGACCTGACCTGATATGTCTTTATGCAACAACCCCTTGGTTTCATCAATCCTCAATATCTAAATTATTTTTGTAAACTATAAAAAGTTATTTATGGATTTCGCTAAGCTCCAAGAGCCTAATATACCAAACTTGGCTCTTTTTTTATGTTAGTCGACTTCGTCTACTCTAAATCTAACACCACTTTATTTTTACAATAATAAAAGAGATATATTATATATCTACTAACCTATGTTGATGATATTATCATCACATGTAATATTTTTTTAAAGATTAAATATTTTTTAAAATAATTGATAAATCGATTCTCCATCAATGACCTAGGAACCTCAACCTATTTTTTGAGAGTGGAAGATACATTCATGTCTTCTTGAATTTTACTATCTAAAGGAAATACATTAGAGGTCTATTATCAGAGATAAAAATGTAGAATGTTAAAGAAGTCATCACCCTACTCTTCACTACTAAGTTACTCAAATTATATGATGATAACGATTCTACATAATATTGATAAGTATTTTATTCCTTATAGTATTTATCTTTTATATATATCATTTATAGTCAATAAATTATCATAAATTCATGCATTAGTCCACCATTGAAGTTGAATATTAAGTCATCACTACCACTATTACAAAACATAATTTGGCCATCAATTTGCTATACGAACTTACGATCATCTCATAATCCACTCCTATGATATGTTATAATAATGTCACTATCACTTACTTATATTCTAACTCAGTATTTTATTCTTACATGAAACATATTGTCATCGATTTCTACTTCGTTAAAAATTAAGTTAATTTTACTTTTGATTAATTAGCAAACTCTTTTTATATGAATATACATTAATTCGATGAAAAAATATTCATTTCACAAATAAATTATTTAATTTTTTATTCACCAAGCCACTGTCTCGTGATTGATGGGCTTCGTGTACCACGGCCACCGCGGTGCAGCGGATCGGCGCGCGCCAGCGATCCTGACTGAGACATTGCGAATCGATCGATCTGAATCCGACGGCGGAGGAGGATTTGTGGATTCGTGCAATCTATCAAAAGCCCCTCTGCTGCTTCGAAATCTTATCGGTTCGAGAGCCCAAAAGCCCTCTGGGAGGCGTGGGAGATGGAGCTCCTTCCTCTGCTAGCTCGACCAGCTCCTTGGAAGGCCGGAGGAGGTAATGAACACTCATACTGATCCCAGCTTCTAATCTCTTAGAGTAGGATTTCGCCTGCCTAATCTCTGACATTGAAGACTGCTTGCTACTTCCTCTGATCTTGGTTTTCTCCATTCCAAGCCATCGATAGATAGCTGCAGATGTTTGGTTGGTTTCAGGGAGGACTGCCTATCTTGTGTCAGAATTAATCGAGGGATATTTCTTGCCGTAGAAATGTAATTCCGGTAGCCTTTAGGGCTTTTGATTTCGATGAGTTAGTTCAAGTAGTATCCAGGCGAAATTTTCAGAGAATGATGCTTGAAGTCGTCCCGCTCTTGTGTTCTTCTTACAATTTATGGATTCTCCTTTTTGCTTTTGACGCAAATTTCTGACAGAATTGAAGCTACTAAAAGGGGACAAGTTTTTTGAATGTGTCAAGCTAGTAGAAGTTGAAGGCAAGGATGTCAGACAAATTTGACTCTTCTGTTTGGTTCACTTGAGGTTTAGATGTTTTGGCAATCCCTGCCTGCACTCAATGACTGAGCAATCCGTTCTTCACTACCAGTGGAGAACAGGAATCGAATATAACCCTCAAGTTTGATCCCCGAACCAAATCCGATGACTCTTGTATACCTACTATGACCGAGCTCTCAAGAAACTCTCATCATCCGGTGATGGCATATATGGAGCCAGCTGCTCCTAGAGCACACTCCCTGTCGTTGTCGTGGCCTTTTTCCATGGCAAGAATAATTCCCTGTATAAACGATTTGCCAACCGAGAAGAGCTAGCCAATTAAGAAATCTACAAGTAGAAAATTTGGTAAACTCTGTGTGTGTGTGTGTGTGTGTGTGTGTGTGAGAGAGAGAGAGAGAGAGAGAGAGAGAGAGCACCCAAAGTGTTGCTTGTGATGTAGTCATTGTGCTACAAACTTGGCCTTCATTTCTTTTGCTTTATGTTTTAGGTATTACTTAAGACATTTCTTTCCCTTTTGACAAAAGAACGAAAGATATTTGTTCCATGTATCTTTGAGTTTTTCTTTTTTGTCGATACGTGTTTCTTCTTAGACTTGTAATTTTTGGGCTTATGGACTTGTTTAAATTAAGTTGGAGTAATACATGGATATACATTTGTCCACGTTTCTGTAATTCCTTCACATAGCTGGTTCGATAAGTCGCTATTCTATTATGTTCCCTCCCCAACAGAGAAACACCCACAGTCACCCAAATATCTTCAAATAAATTTTGAAGATCCTGTCTTCGTTTGTGAAATGATATATGAATATACATGTTATGGTGACAGGAGATTTCTCATAATATGACACCATTGCGATGCTTAGACTTTCAAATTCCAGAGCAGCCTCCGGGTCTTAACTTGATTCATGCCAACATGGAATATGACAATGCATATCTTGCTCATGTTTCTCGATTATATATCACTGTATCATTTCAAATGCTGGAGTACTGTCTGAAATCTCTATAGCTTCACTTTGCAAGGTCCGAAATGCAAGCGATGTCCACGTCGCTAGCTTGATTAAATTCAACTCACATGGAAGAGGTCGAAAGAGTTGCTTTGCGGTATCTGCATTACCTGAAACTGCTGCATCTGTGGTATTTGCTGCCATGGCTGTGGGTGCTGCAGCATCACTCCTTGCCAGAACAACCAAAGCTTCCGACACTGCCAAAGTATGTTCTTTAATTGCTTACACAAAAGCTTAGATCCTAATCTTTACAACTCGATGTCACCCTAACTGCATGTTTAACTAGGCAGAGCACTTGAAAACTTGTGATGATTGTGGTGGTTCCGGAATCTGCACCGGGTGTAACGGAGAGGGGTTTATCCTCAAGAAGATGTCTGAGGAAAGTGCTGAAAGGGCCAGATTGGCTGCAAAGAACATGGCCACTCGTTACACCGCAGGGTATGTTTGAACTTTAGTTTCATGCTTAAGACGATCTCTTGAACGTTACTCACCTTTGGTTCTTCAGACTTCCAAAGAAGTGGAGTTATTGCTCAAGGTGTTTGTCTTCTCGGTCTTGTGCTACTTGTGGAGGGACAGGGAGAATTAGCTGGTAAGGTATTTTGCAATTGTCTGGTGCATTGAAAAGAAATATAATGTGATGCTTGACCCTTGGAAGGTCGAAGTCGCAAATATCAATCGATGATGCATCTGACGTTGCTGCTCTTTTATGTTTGAATTGCAGAAAAAGACCGGTTGAAAGACGTAATGGTGCCGCATAACTTATTGCAAGTGGCACATCATCAATGCTTACCTCTGTGTCAGCACGAAGATTTCGACCAGTAGTCACGCTGTCATCCTACAATTGCGACTTGTTTGTCTTATTACTAACAGACTGTAATCATGACCTAATATTCTGTTTTTTTCATAATGAATCAGGTTCAACTTGGTTTTATTTAAATCAGTCTTGCTTGTGCACATGCTCAAGCGCGCCATTGGCGCTTCGATTGTGGTCACTTATAAACTCATTACGATATAGTTTTGTTTAGTAATTATGCAATCTGATTTCCAATCTTGTGATCACATATTTTTGCTGTTAGTCTCATCATCTTTGTGACTAGTTTAGACTTGTGGTTTTTTGCATGGACAAAAGCATGCATGAGTCATGGAGCTGCATGCCATGATAGTGGAAGCTCGGCCTCAAATGGATCATCAAACCCTCTAATTCTACATTTCTAGCTTGGAAATATCGCAAGAACTTTACCCTTTTCATGCTGAAACAGCTACACTATGGTGTCACTAAGTATATTTATTCCTTGTATCATAGATTAAGAAACACTAATCTTGTATGCTCATCTCTTAAGCTTAAGTTTAATTTGGAGAATACCTGCCTTTGGTATGATTCATTCAACAAGTTTCCTTCTCCAAAACCTATTCTTGTGTTTCTGCTTGTCTGACAAACTTCTGCAGGGTTAGAACTCATCTCTCATAAGGAAACCAAGGATTAGGCACAAGCATACAAAACTCTAAACCATGTTTGGGCATAAATTACTCTTATAATATGGATCGTGATTCCTAACTTGAATATGTTTATGAGCAGGTGACATCTTGAATATGTTCGACAAGGTCTCTTTTACGCTCAATGATTTGAAATATTTAAACTCGTATTTTACAATGAGTGTTAGGGCCTACTTGGCAAGGTCTCTTCGACATGCGCAATCGATTGTTGTCGTATCCATTCTAAAGAAGAAAAAAAAATAATCACGAGGAAAAAAAAAATATTCCCCCTTTGTCTACTTAAATCTATGACCTTCTTATACTCCAAAGCTCAAAGAAAGAACAGGACATGCGCAATCAATTGTTTGTCGTATCCATTCTAATGAAAGAAGAATTAATTATGACCTTTTATACTTAAATCTATGATCTTCTTATACTCCAAAGCTCAAAGAAAGAACAGGAAAATACAATCATGACCTTTTTATACTTAAATCTATGACCTTTTTATACTCCAAAGCTCAAAGAAAGAACAGGAAAATACAATCATGACCTTTTTATACTTAAATCTATGACCTTCTTATACTCCAAAGCTCAAAGAAAGAACAGGAAAATGCAATGCAGATGAATTCAGCATCATGCAGAATGGCCAAAATAAACTGCACATAACGAATATGATTGATATGAATTACCACATGTTCTTGTGTCTCAAACTGTCTACGAGCATGAGAAAGGAAAGCGGCAAAGGTAGGATCTCCTGAAACATACATGTGCACGAGATCGTACTGTATGTGTTGCACAGAAAAGAAAAGCTCGAGGAGGAACATTATGCAGAGACCTCTGAGCAAGAATGTCCTTCAAAGGCTGGTCCACTGCAGAAATAATTAGGAGGGGATGTTGGTCTCTGCAAGCCCCACTCCGTGTGAGGAAAGCTGCAAGGAGTCTCAATGGCCGAGACTCTTACTCTCCTCATGTCCTACATTTCTTGGTTCCTTTCCGATCCATGAGATCTTACTGCCATCTCATGTTCTTACTAACTTCACAAGGGTAAGTTTGAGCCTCATCCAAACACACACATCTATCACCATCATACTCTACTTTCACCATATGCATAAGAGAGAGAAATAGAAGCAAAATGGGATTCATCACTCACAACAATCATCTTCTTCTTCTTCTTTTTTCTCAGGATATATATATAAATAAATAAAAGAAATATCAAGTAACACTTACTGTGAGATGAATAAAGAAGAGAATGACAGCAAAGTCCAACAAAAAGGGAGCTCAGGTGACATTTAGTGTCACACTAGCAATATATTTGTTGCTAGGAACTCTTAGCGAGTGTCACACAGAGCTCAACACTAGTAAGGTTTTGACAAGCTTGCACCGAATTGATGCAGCTATTTTCATACCATCTGATTCACTTTTGAGGTGCTCTTTGGATTCTTCTACTTCAAAGCATCATCAATGGAAAATAAATCTTTGTTCCGTTATATCATCGAAGGGAACAAAAAAGATACAAAAGAAAGGGGGGTGTATATGAGCTAATGCAAGAAGAAGATCTTCCATACAAGCTAAGCTAGAAGAGCTGTTATCATTTTATGGTGGATTCCATAGGACTTGTCCATCTTTTATCTTGATCTTTTGAGTGGTAATCTTTATCTGGTTCAGCATCAAACATCATGAGCGCATGTTGAGGTGTAGAGTTGGAGAATAAGATTGCATATATCATTTATGAATTATAGAAAGAAACCGGAGAAGTAAAGATCTCAATCATTTACTCTTTGGAACCCTCCACTAGAAAAGAGAAAGAAATAGGGAGACTATCCATCAAATACACAACAAGAAATCACCAGATAAAACCTCATGGGGTGTAAACTGTACAGAGAAGGGAAGATCGAGAGAGCCGTTCGATGCCTGCCTCGCTAATAAAACCGGGAAGGGATCGAAAGAAAGAGATATTACCTCACATCCGAGGCGAGCGTGGGAGGCAGCGGACATCAGAATGAGATAGCCATTTGTTTGCCGATGCAGCATCATCAAGATTCTCATGTAGAACCACCGTAGCTGCCTAATCCATGTGAATCTTGATGATGCCCCACCCACAAACACCGACTCTTGGAACCCAACCCATCCCATCCGTGCGCGACTTCCCACCCTAAATCCATGGGAAGATGAGGATGGAGGAGAGAAGTCATATACCCTCTTCTGTTTCCGTTTCGTTTTCTATCCTGTGGAAACAAAATGGAGAGACTGAGATGTACGATCAAATGAACACCGGGACGCACAGTCAAGGGATCTTGCAGCCACCAGGAATCGAGATCTAGGTTTCTTTATGGAAGACGAAGTTTCGACTGGAGATCTTTCTAGGTTTGGTTCCTCGGGGAAGAAGATGGCAAGGGCCAGAAGATACAGGCTACTGGATCGGAAGGTGAGCATCCACCGGAGAGAAAGAGAATGAGAGGAGGGATCTGCGGAACGAGAGGCTATGCGGTTGTGAAGATTGAGAGATAAAGAGCACTATTTATAGCCAAAAGATTGTGAAAGAGAAAAAAATGAAATACCATAGTTTATAGACAACCAATAATATTATTCGAAATATGATCGACTCTACAGTAATGATATCACATAAAAGATGTTATATGATATCGAAAAGTATCGTCGCATTGTGCAAAAATATAATTTTCTATAATTTTTTTTGTTTAGTGGCTTTTATATTGTAAGAAAAATCTATTAATAGCTACTGATGCTGTGTTTCGATGTTAATAGAATCGTGGAATAACAAGATATGATCATCGCAAAGGAAAGTCAATGTATCAAACAAGCATGTCATCGTTATTATGACTTAGGGTTTGGATTCATTTTGTGGCGAGGATACTGGTTGGCACAGACTGCAAGAAATGCTTTCATGTGCACTCCAAAGCAATTTTACTGGTGAGAGATGTTTTTATTGGCTGAAAGAGTCACTGAACTCTAATTCGAAGCTTGTCACCAAGGTGGTACCTCCCCAGTAATGCCTGATCTCTTTCCCAATAGGTGTGAGAACATGAGGGAAAGCGAGAGAGAGTGTGGGAGAGAGAGAGAGAGAGAGAGAGAGAGCACCAAGCGGAGGCGGCAACTCCTGCTCCGCTGAGCTAAAGGGTTGATTGAATCAGTACAATGCAACACCAGAGAGAGAGAGAGAGAGAGAGAGAGAGAGAGAGAGAGAGTGCAGGTCCTGCTCTGGTGAGCAAGAAGGGACGAATCAGTATGCAACAGCAGGGCAGGTATCAAAAGAAGAGATTCACGAACAGCAGTGGCCCTCCGATCCAGCAAGCATGCAGTCAGCAGCAGCAGCAGCACACCAATTCGATCGGCAGAATTCAACAGCCATCTACATTATTGCAGTCCTCCTTGCGAGTACCGACGGGATGAACAGTTGGGAGCCGATCAAACATGTAGTCTTATGCTAAATCTCCATCGAGATGGCAAAACTGATATGAGCTCTACGGAGTCCTGGGCATGCGGGCAACGTGATCCATGGTGGAGCATCTCAATTATCAGCTGTCTCTCCCAGGAAGAATACATCCATGAGATCCTGAGTTGGCACATAAAAGACGGTAGGATCAATCGTCCGCGAGCCGTGCGAGGTCCCATTCTTCCTTCCATCTTTAAGCTGAGTTCCTCGAAACGATCGTTCGGTAACCCTCTCGTTCATCAGCCAGCTTCTGAATGCATCGAAACGATTCCCCGGTCAACTTTAGATAATCTTTGACAGTACGGAAAGATTCTTCGATCCGCAATCTAAGGTCTCATCCGGCATATCTATACGCAAACTAGCGGTGGCTTTTGCTTTCCTTGTACCATCCTTAAATGGGGACGAAAGGGCATGGATAATATGATTCATTAGTCTTACAGCTTAGTTTAAGTTTCAGCTCTGGAATCCAAGTATGCCAACTTCATCCTGTGGTCCTTTTTTGTGTATGGCTTGGCTTCTATTGTTTTTGGTAGACATAGTTCGTCTTTGCTGAGTTGGTATTATAGGCTGGAAGAGTTTGTTTGTGGGCTGATCGATGTATTGGGAGCACATGCCCGTGTTGTGATCCTTGTACTTATGATTTCAAACATCAGATTGGCAAGATGAATGGGTTAGGACGATGCGTTCTGTGAGGGCAACATACCGTATGATGGTCCCGAGAAATCTAGCCAATTACATTTCATGAATGTGACAGACACTGAGGATAGTTTTGGATGGACGTATGATTCCTCCCATGATTTGCTCTGCATTGACAGAACGTTTGATAACGACGACGACAATGACTCGCACAATAATCACAGTGACGACGACGACGATAATGACTCACACAATAATCACGACGACAATGACAATGACTCGCACAGTAATCACAACGACGACGACCTCGACGTTGCACGATAATGATCACAAGCGTGGGCCAATATTATATACACAGGGAATTGTTACTCCCTCATTGTCACTGTTACTTGCAGTGACAGGTCAAAAAATTCACTGTAAATTCATTCCACAGATTCAGAACGAACGACTGAGTCAACGACTCGAAAGCTATATGTTCTCTATTACGCATGCATCACGAATGGTGATGATGCATGGGTGTTCTAAACCACCGCATATCAGCATCGGATGAACTTTCTTGGCATATTATTATTATTATTATTATTATTATTATTATTATTATTATTATATTACGACACTGGAGCAGTGAAGGGAGGGAGCTTCGACGATGGATTCAGCAACATCATGTGGGCGACAAGCCACCGAGTACCATGAAACATTTTTCTACGTCTCTCGAGAACCTTGTACTACTAAAACTATATCTTGGAGGCACGGTCTCCATCACCAGTGCAGCTCTCTCGTCTTTGGAGGCTTGCCACCGATGCGCTGCTGAGCCACTGGCCTAGCCGTGTCCTCGGTTTTATATTGCCTGGCTCGGTGGTGGTGAGAGAACAGGAGGTGGGAGTCGCTGCTGTGGGTAGGAGACGAGGGAGGTGATGCGGAAGCAGTGGGTGTCCCATGTATGCCCCCTGTGCCATGTTCTCATGGCTGTTTTAGCAATCGTTGGCCCCTAGTTTTCCCAGAATCCATCTTGGAATTTGTTGGCCAGTATCTTTCAGGCTCAACTACACACTTTTCATTGTGTCATTACAGATGTACATATATCAAAACATTCTTCCGTGAAGAAAAAAAAATCTACCTGATCTTTCCTCGTCACTAATCCACTTTCTATTTGTGCACATCTCATCAGACTGCATCAGATTATAATTAAACAAAGCAACGAGAGAAAACTGAGCATCTTTTGCCTTTTTCCTTTTGTTTTTTGAAGATGACAACCAAGAAAAACTGGTGTTTAATGAGCCTTTGTAACATTCTAGAGAGAGAAAATAACATGCTTCGTACCACCAAAAAATTGCAAGATTCTACAGCATGTCTTTCCTTGAGAACTTGCAACTTTTGGTAGCTCTTTTACAACCACATCTTCCGAGCAATGACAGTTGCAATCCATAAAGCAGTCTAAATTTATAGGAGAAAACCCGGAAACATCCGCTAGAGTGTCTTCCATTTCTGATCTCCTCATACTTCTCCGCATTTGCTATAAACGTATCACTCGTTAAGGTGAGGAAACCAAGCCATCATCAGAGTGGGAGACCTTTGGTTGGTGGATTGGCAGGAGATTTTTTCTGGGGCTTCTCCACCACAATCGCTTGTGCCGCAAGGACCATTCCAGCCACTGATGCACAGCAGTCTGAAGTGCATGCCCAGTCACCTTTGCAGGGTCGATCACACCAGCTTCCACCAATTCTCATAATTGTCCGTCGTTGCATTGTTAACCACTCTCCTGCCCGCTGTCCTTGATCTTCTCCCTCCACTCCGGCATTTCATTCAATCCAGGCTGCAGGCGCCACCAGTGCCTGCTCATTGCGATGTAAAGAACGAATAAATTCCATAAGCAGTTTCACGATGCAAATATGATGAATATACCTTTTGTAGAAGATGAACATTTAGATGGTATATCTGCAATTGAATATGAATAGCAAAATTGTAACAGCAATCAACATCACAAACAAACATCAAAACAAGAGAATGTTATTTGTCATGGAACCAAGACACTAAGATGACAACAAACATGACACGAGTCGGAAATTGGCATATGAACATATTCATATCTTTTCCTTCAACAAATAATGATGTAGATATTCAAAACCTAACCAAAATTACCAAATAACATCCATAACCATATTGTTACAGCCGTACATCGGGCACTAGACATGATAAATTGATAGGCACATATAGCAGCTAACCAGTATTAGATATTCCACCATGAAAAGTTCTGTTATATGGTTTGTGCAATCACTTTTATCTTAACTATATTTGTATATCCTAAAATTTAGATTTGGAAGGTGCTTGAACCTATGTTTATGTCAATATTAGAAGATTCAGGTGTCACAACAGACCCACATAAGACAGGTATTACACAACAATATATGGCTTGACACCAATATGGGAACAGAGAGGGATTACATACACCTGCAATTTTAAGGACAAACAACACTCACAAATGAATTTACAAAGGCCATACGTGAATCTATTTGATTGGATAGCTCACCTTCTGTACGATATCAGCACCCAGAAGCTCATCATGATCTTCCAGCTTTTCCTTGACTGTAGGAAGAGTAGCTGAGAGGTGAACATAGGCAGCGCCTCCGCCTCTATAGTTGCAAAAGTGGCATTCTTTGCATGCTCCATCCTAAGTTTAGGGCCCTCGAGCTCAGTCTCTGTTGCAGCACCTACTTTTGTGACAGCCACTCTGCCTTTTGCGATTCGTTCAGCTAGCTTCTTAGAATCATAGACTGAATCTGTCTCAGCAAGCTCCTTCTTTAACTGAGCAATTCTGACCTGGATCTCATCATTGGTTGCAGCATCAGAAATTGTTGTTGTAGAGGTCTGTGAGGCAGTAAATATTCCTGCTGTGCCAAGCTGCCCAACAGATACATTCTCGATCTATAAGCCAAGATCTTTGGCCTGGATTTCAGCCCCGTGCCAACAGAAAACAAATAGAAGACAAGCTAAGTAGAAGAGTTATGATTGATGAAAATTTTCTATTAATGCAGCCACAAACAATTGATTGAAATGGGACAACTGGTTACTACTCAATTATTCAAGTGCTAATAATTTCTTAGGACAACAAAATCCAGCATACACAACAGGCAAGACCAAAATTCATAAATTTCAGGCCACAGAATGCCATGCCTGTCACAATTACAGGGTTGCAGAAAAATTGCGAATGCCATATCTTCTGAGTTGCACAGAAAACTAGCTATGATTCATGGGATTGCTAATGCAGGCACTGGTTTTGTGATTTGTACTTCTAATGGTTGTCCTTTTGTTGCAGGGAATGCCAATATGAGGGCTGCTTTATTTTGGAAGCCGAAGCAGGGGCCTTATTGTATGAAATCAAGTCAAGCATATCTATCTAGATGAAGTTGGACCCTCAAATTATGATCTTTTTGAAGGAAGGTGGAGCCTCCTTGGAGACACTATATTAACAGCAATTGTTTATACTATCTTACACATACCTTTAGGGAAAGAAATCAAGTGGTGAACTGGTATGATAATGATCTACGGGTGCTGCCTCTTTCTCTATAAAGACTAAGGTTCCTGGTTGCTACTGCTTCTTTTCAATACACGCTAATTTTCCTCGCTGCTACGACTGAAACTATTCATGTTCACTTTTATTTTTAATTGAAGTTTTCTGTAAAAAAAACTTTTAGAAACAAATGACTCTTATATTGGACTAGAAGCAATGCCATTAACCAATGGAAAATGTAAAAAATTTCACAAGAAATAGACTAGTAATGATCCACCTGCCAAAATTTGCAATATCCTGAAGGATAGCCTTTCTCCTGTCACCAAAACAGGTGATTTTATTGCTGCAACATTGAGAATGCTCTGCCAACTTGTTCACAACAAGAGTAGCCAAACCCCTAGCTGTTACATCCTCAGCAATAATGAGGAGAAGAGCTCCCAGCTGTGTCATCTTCTCTGAAAAAGGGATGATTTCCTTTATTGTTGAAATCTTCTGATCGGTCACTGAAATCTTGGCATTTTCAAATTCCAAGATCAACTTCTCAAGATTTGCACCAAGTTGTGGGGAAATGTAACCTCTGTCAGATTGAAAACATTATCATTCTTACATTAATTCACAAAGAGATCAAAAAGCGACAATTTGTAACATGTATACGATGACAGTTGCACAATGATATAACAGAGAAGTGGAAGTCTGGTATTGCTGCAGCTACTCAGATTTTTATTTCTTTTTTCAATTGATGTTAATATCATCTGGCACACATAATAATATGTATACTAATGAGAGTTTTCAGGTACATAAACAAACAAGTTTACCTTTGATGTCACCACGCCCTTTTACGGGCCTTGCTTTCTTCTCAAGCTCTTCAACTAGCTTCTGTCAATCCCCTTCTTGACAGAAGAAGGATTTTCACCAGAAGTAACACCTAGCAGACCCAACTTACCGATCTCGCGAGCAAGGACAGATGCAGTTGTCGTCCCATCACCTGTAGAGTCATTGGTCTAACCTGCCACTTTCAACATACAAAATAAAGAACAGATGAAGATCTGCTCGTTTTTAGGATCAGCCAGCTCAATAGCCTGGGCAATTGTGACTCCACCATTAACTACCTTGGAGTTCCCAACCTCATCCAACACCTCCCTTCATTTTCGACACAACATACAGTACCAAAAGAACAACCAGATAATGTAACGAGAAGGGAAAGATTCGACATTTCTTGTTCTAGATACAATAGCTTTCTAAACTAATACATGACAAAATGTAGCATTGTATTATTACTGACATAGAAAGGGCCCTGCAGCAGAAGGGAAAATGCACAAAAAGGCCAACAATTACCAGAACATACGAGGAGATAAAGACGAAACGAAGGTACCCCTGGGGCCGAGGGTGACTCCCACGGCGTCCGCGAGCTTCCCAATGCCTGCCTGGAGGAAAGACCACGAGCTCTGGCCGAAAGCGATCTCCTTGGCCCTGGCTCGCACCACCATCGGCCTGTAGCTACCGCCGCTCGCCCTCCTCCTCAAGCCCGAACGCTGCACCTCCCAAGACCAAATCCCAATCACAAAACAGCCATCACACGAGCCACAACAGGAAACGACAAATAGGGCGATCACAGCAACAGCAGACCCACCCAGAAAAAACATGACCAAGGCGGAAGCAAAAGACAGAAAGGGATCCGTCGAGGGGAGCCTAGGGAGGAAGCGATCGAGATCGCATTTGCCGCTGCCACTTCGCCGGAGAAGGGTTCGGAAGCGTATCGTCGCGCGATCGGAACAAGATGTGGTGGAGATCGAGGACGTTTCAGGAGGAGGAAGACCGAAGAGCACGATCACGCGGGAGTTTGGTTTAGGGTTTGGCGCGCCGGCGGAGCGATGGGAGCGAGACCGGCTAGCGGACGCCGAGATGGCGTGTTGCACGTGAGATCAACGGAACGGGTTCCCATCGTATGTCGTCATGATGACGTCAAAACTCTGAACCGGACCGGTCAGCGGATCGATTGGCAAACCGACTTCCTTTATCTGCCGGCCCGAGTGGTCGGCTCTACTACCGGTCCGAAGCCATTAACGCTGCTTTCTCGCGGGCATATGCGAATCTTGACGCCTGATGCTGAGAGCTCGAGTTTACTTCGATGTCTCATCGCACTTGCAGTGGAAGTTTCAGAGAGGAGAACAAAGAAACAACGTAATCTTCATTAACACCTTGACATCATAGCGAGTACAAAACGACGCGATCACTCGCCCTGGAGCATCCCCTCTGATGGCCTTTAAGCAGGTGTTTCGGAGTAGGTAATATGCTTAGGGCTTAACATTCTAATAGAAAGAACGGTAGAGCAACAAAGGACGATAATGGTGGCAGCACGCGTGCAAGTAATTAGACAGGCATGGTCCTGTTCAATACTCCCGCGGCCTGCTCGTCACCTTCGTTCTCGCCGGACATCTCCTCCAGCGACCTCCCCTTCGACTCCGGAACCAGGAAGGTGAAGAGTAAGCCCAAGAGGTTGCAGCCGGCGAGGAGGAAGAGCGAGTTCCTTACTCCGATGCCCGCAGGGTACCCGTGGTCGGCCTTGGCCGGGTTCTGGTTCTGCGCCAGGTAGAGGAACCCGAAAGAGCCGACGATGGCGCCGAGCTTCCCGGAGGCCGCAGAGATACCGTGGCAGGTCGAGCGGAGCCGCGCGGGGAAGATCTCCGCTGGCACGATGAACGTGGTGCTGTTGGGCCCGAAGTTGGCGAAGAAGAAGGTGAAGGCGTACATGACGACGAAGCCGATCTGGTGGCCCTTGGTGGTCCAGTGGTGGTACGGGATGGCGAGGCCCAGCATGAAGATCGTCATCATGGCGAACCCAAGGAGTTGGATCGTGAACCGGCCGATGATGTCGATCAGCGCGACGGTAAACCAGTAGCCGGGCACGGTGCCGCAGAGCGCGATGATGCTCTGCGCCCGGGCGATACGGAAGACCTCCTCGAGCGCGTTCATGGTGGCGGCCTTGGGGATCCACCCGATGGCGGTGAAGATGTCCTTCTGGAAGAGGTTCTGGCTGTAGAAGGCGATGTCGAGGAGGAACCAGGTGGTGGCGGTGCCAAGCAAGTGGAGGCCGTGGCGGCGGAGGAACTCCTTGGAGAAGAGGCCGAAGGCGTTCGACGGCGCGTTGGCGATTTGCTCCACTTTCGACTGCTCCTCCTCGATCTCCACCTGCAGGACCTTGGACATGTCCGACGCCGCCAGCTTCGCGTTCTGCGCCACGAGGGCGGTGTACCGCGCCGTCTCCGGCATCTTCATCCGCCAGTAGTAGGTCAGCGCCGCCGGCAGGGACCCGAACATGAGAATTATGCGCCAGACGTAGTCGGCCTGGGGGACGGTGGAGCCAACGGGGTCGATGGCGTAGGGCGGAGCCTGGAACCTGTTCTTGAACGCGGAGGAAATCACGATGGCCACCATGCCGCCGGCGAGGATGCCGACGCCCTGCATGGCGAAGACGGCGGCGATGAACGCCCCGCGGGTTTTTTTATTGGCGTACTCCGACATGATCGTGGCGGAGAGAGGGTAGTCGCCGCCGATACCGAAGCCGAGCCAGAAGCGGAAGAAGCAGAGGGTGGCCATGACGCCCTTGGAGTCGTGGCCGAAAGAGAGACCGGAGGCGATGGAGCAGATGACCATGATCATGAGGGTCATGCCGTAGACGCGCTTGCGGCCCATCTTATCACCGAGCCAACCAAAGAAGAGCTGGCCGGAGAGGGTCCCAACGAAGGCGACGCCATTAACGGCGGCGGAGGCCTGGGGCGGGAGTGACCCGGGGGTGGGGGACCCGTCGACGTGGTAGTAGATGCGGCCGAGGAGCTTGGTGACGAGTGAGATGCAGAAGAGGTCGTAGGCGTCTGTGAAGAAGCCCATGCCCGCGATGACGATCGCCGTGAAGTGGTACCATTGCGTCTTCGCGACGTCGAGCGCGTTCAAGACCTGGAGTTGCTGCGACATGCTCGCCTTGTTCTCCTCCTCTCCTCCCTGTGAACTCATCAGGTTTAGACGATGAATCCAAAACTACAAGTCGGCATTTTTGCTTAAAATAAAGATATTGTTGGAATCCAAAACCGGAACAAATCGTCAAATCGTTTGATGGAGAACTAAAAAGGAAGGAACCAGATCTGGAAAGAAGACAGCTAATGCAGAACAATAACAGACAAGAAAAGAAGAATAAGAAGAAGAAGAAGAAGAAACCCTAACACAAAAAACGCCGGTTCACGTACCACTTAGCGGGAGATAGCAACCGAAGAGACCGAGCGACGCGAAGGCGAGCAGGCAAGACGCGGGCTGGCGAGCATTTATAGTGGAGGACGCGGAAGGACACTAGCGTTGGGGATGCAAGAATCTTGGAGAAGAATATTCTTGGGATTTCGACGGGTCAAAAGGACGGTCAAATGCAAGATTATTTGTGATTCATGTGGTATTTTACTTGCTGCAATGTACAGATTTCAATTGCCATGTTGGTGCCCCCCTCTTAACTGGCCTTCTACTTTTATGCAGTAATCTTCCACTGTTCATTGACCATATATATATATATATATAGTATGTGAAGTTATCATGTTGGTGGAAAGTCTAAAGAGGAGGAAAGCGGATTGCATATGGGGGGGAGGCGTTGGGTTCAAAAAGCCGGCTTACCTCCTTTAATTCCTGGCCTTAGAAAGTGGCACACTACATTTTGCTCCGTTGACTGGGAAGAGGAAGAGGAAGAGGCAAAGTGCAAATTAACCACGCAATTAACAATGATACAGTAGAATGTGTAGGACTTGCGATGTTGGGAAAAGGGGAAGCTTACAGGTTTTTATTTTCCTTTGTGTATCTTATAATTAGTGGCAAAGAAACAAAGATAATTTCCTATCAGAGATATCTTTTCAAAGATAATTTTTGTTGTTGTTATAGATAAATAATGATCTCCATGATAAATATAAATGCAGTGTAAAATCTTATAAAAATATTTTTATTTAATTTACATATTCATGTTTGAATCATTTACAAGAAGTTTTATTTAATAAGACTATTTTTTGAATCTAACAAGTTAATTGAGTAAATAAGATATATTTGGATAATTTCGTCCGTTGACCATTAGTACGACCTTTGGGCTCGTAAGGAATTATTCGTTTTTGACGATAGGCGTATTCTTTAAGAGTATGTGAGCTCCAAAAAACACCTTTGAGGGTAAGGGAGACATGACGAACTTACGAGCTCTTGGTTCACGTACTCTTCGACCAATGTGAGACTAAATAGTCTTATTAATGTTTCCTCTCGTAGGGGAGCCAAAAACTCATAGCCGAGGTATAAGCCTCGGGTCCTCGTTATAGTACCAACATATTGGTGAATCTTTATGTCGTAGCCAAGGAGTCAATATGACTTGGTCTGATCCTGAATATGCAAGATTGCCCACACGATGACTCGGGTGGTAGAAGTTAGTCAACATGGCTTTTTTCTCGACGAACTTCACATCATTAAATAAATGCAAGTCTTTGATAGCACAAGTTCTATTATATATATTGTCTTTTCCTTGGGATTATATTGAAATTACTCGATATTAAATTTTTGGATTGGCATATTATCCTCCACTCGGTACCTAATATCCTCATTTATAGTATTTTTGATATTGGATTGGATTAATGGTCTGGATGAAGTTAAATCATGTAAGTATGCCAAAGCTTTTAACTCTTTGGTTTATTTGTTCACGAAGAGGAAAGGCAGAAGGAATATCTGGAACCTACATAATAATTTTTTGTACCAACTCTATGGAAATTCTTGAAAATTGTGTGAATTAAAATGAATGAAATAACATTGAATTGGATGTTGTTCATGAACAAAAGATGAACAATTTGTTATTATTGTCACAAATTGTGACAATAGAAGCATTTCATTTATAAGTATGTTCAAGCACAAAAGTTTCAAGATGCAAAAATAGATTGCAATGTCTATTATCAGATCAACTGATTGGTAGAATTATCGGGAAGAAATGAGAATGTCAGATATATTAATCTTGAAGCATCCACTTACCCAGTTAATCCCCCTTTCGAGCGATATATAAAAGGAGTTCGCTGTGTAAACAGCAACACTAGAAGTCAGAGCATATATGATATGAAAACTAAGAAAATGGCTCACCGATCGATTGTATGGATAGAACACACCAACAAATGCAATAAGATGAATATTGTATAAGATTCTATTAACAAGAATTTGCATCTTAGTATGAGTTCTTACAACATGAAACTGCTACAACATTGAAGCACACAAAAGCGAAGATTTTTTAAGCTTCGATGCAAAGTCTAAACTCCCTAATCTTTGATTCTCTGGAAAAATAACTATTGCAAAATCAAGATAAAGCAAAGACAACACAACCATGTGATGTTTATCGTGTTCCAGAAATCCCTAACACTTATAGGAGAGATCAAAGATTTTATTTAAAAATAACTATCAACAGATTAATATTTTAAAATTATATAAATATTATTACAAATATTTATAACGATCATTCTAATACTCATATTTTAACTTCTCAATAAGGGATATCATTGTTCACAAAACTCAAGGAATTATATAAGGGTACGTAAAGCAAAGTAACTAAAAATAACATGCCTAAACAGTATTACTGGAGATACCCACTTAAAACTCAATAATCACTAACAGATGTTTGAGGATACATTTATGTGTCACTTCAGCCGCCAATAAAAAGATTGATATCAGTTCAAAAATCAATGCCTTACTTACCAATATGAAATGGGTAATCTTATTTCTGGAACATATCATCTTATTTCTGGAACATAGATGAGAGGCAGACGAAGAAGAAGAAGAAGAAGAAGAAGGAAACAATAGATCTATGTAGCCATTTAGTTTCTAATTAAATATATAATACGAATTAATTCGGAATCCGAAATCCGAAATCCGAAATCCGAAACCCGCCCACTGCATCTATATACGTCTACGCGCTCTCCTCTCCCACTCCCACTCTGTGTCTCCGCCTTCGTTTCCTCTCTCCTCTCTTCCAGAAACAACCATCGTTTTCCGTCGTACATGGATCCCGTCGACCTCGTTCCGTCAGGCTACAGGTTCGTTCCCACGGCGGAGGAACTCGTGGTCGACTACCTCGCCAACTGGGTCGCCGGCACACCCCTCCCTGGCCGCGCTGTCGCCTTCGCCGACGTCTACGGCACCGAGCCGTGGAATCTTCTCGGCAGCGATCGGCAGGAGGGTTATTTTTTTGCGGACCGCCAGCCCAAGGCCAGCGGCTGCTCCCGCGTCGATCGAACGGCCGGCACCGGTTCTTGGCTTCTGAACAGAAGGCAAGAACCCGTCAAGTCCATCGTCGACGGGCGCGAGATCGTGGTGGGAAGAAGGAGCTACCTTTCCTTCAAGGACGGCCGGCGGAAGAACTCCGGGTGGGTAATGTATGAATACGAGATGTGTTCATCCACCTTCGAGACACGAGTTCTCTGTCACGTGAAGAAGACCTCCTATCAACCCATCTCCGGCGGCAAGTTCATGAAATCGGTTGAGTCCACGTTCACGGAGGCCGCGACGGAGACGCTCACCGGCGGCAGCAGTTTCGTTGGGCAGAAGAGAAATAGAGAGGAATCTTCTACTCTCTCATCAGCAGCACCCAAGAAGCCATGCCGGGGGTTGGTTGCACATCCCAACGGAGCATTCCAGTCCGACCTCTCACCACCTCCGACCGCGGTGGTGCAACAGCTCTTATTGGCTCCCGTCGTGACAACCCTGGAGAGTCATCTTTCCTCCATCGACTCCGTGGCACCGAACGAAGCCGGAGTCCCAGCCGCCACCCCATCGTCAACGGACGTTGGTGGAGGTGACCTCGGGATAACTGCGGAAGAACTCGAAGCATTTGACCTCGGGATAACTGCGGAGGAGCTCGAAGCATTCTTGGCTTCGCCTTCGTCGTCGGTCGATCTTGGCGGTGAGCAGCACTGCACCGACGATGCTTTCTTTACCAGAGAGGTTGATGCTCTCTTGATGTCTGATGCCACCGACACAGCCTCGAATACCATCCCCAAGGCCTCGCCGTCAGGCCACATCGATGTTCTCTTGATGCCCGATGACACTCGGATAGATTCGACCACGGTCGCAGAGGTTTCCTCGTCGATCGACTTCGTCGTGTGTGAGCAGATGTCCTGCACCGACGGTCCCTTCTTCTCGAGCCTGGAAGAGGTCCATGCCTTCTTGATGTCCGATGACACCTTCATTGCCTCCACTACGATCCCAGGGGCCTCGCTGTCATCCTCAACCGGCCTTGCCGCGGAGCAAACGGAGTGCGCGGACAATGCCCGGTCGACAACCCCGAAAGAGTTGCAAGCCTGCTTGATGTCTGATTCGACCACGGTCGAAAAGGCTTCGACGTCATCGTCGGACGACGGCTTGCTGCAAGAGATTGAAGCCTTCATGAAGTTCGATGACAACCCAATGGATTCGACTATGATGTCGTGGTTGGAGCAGTAGCTTTGTTTGTATGGAAAATACTGTTTGTTCATGTATATCATAATAATGGAAGGAAAAGAAAACATATGTTCATGTAAAAATTGGCCAATAAACACGATTCATTTTTCATCCCAACCCATGTATTGTTGTCTCCTTTGATGCGATGTTGGTCTCCATAGGATCGTATAACGAATGAACCAGCAATCTGAGAGAGAGAGAGGTCACAGTTTTCTCCCAATGCATCAGCCTTCCATGAAGTCTGAGGTGTCACTCTACGTTGGCCTAGAAGTCCTGATGCCGCGTGGATGGTGCCAAAATGCGGCATATCATCTAACACCACACAAAGCAATTTAAATGCCAAGCAAATGAGTAATACAAAGATAATAAGAAATAACACCAGTTGTAACCTAAAAGAACACAAAAAAGATTATAAAATATATATAAAAAGGATAAATAAACACCTAACATTTCACGACAGAACCAGTCAATAATTTTGCACAATTACTTGTTTATGAGTGAAATAACATTTCATCAAACACTTAGGAATACGAATGTATCATCTCTTAAGATGTCACGGCACATCATATGAGACCGGATCGTCTTGTGGTCCGACCCGAGTTAGGTTGCCTCAACCTCGTCATCGATTTTGATCGAGAAAAATCCAGTGGAATTACGAGTTCACATACGTTTCTACCCTTTTTATACCTATTACAACGACGTGCAGGGTCCCACTCAAATCGTCCAGTCATCAAATGAGTAGTTGACGATATCAGACCCAACTGGATAGAGTTTCACCCATTACGGATCTCTCTCTCGAAAAATCCAATGGAATTATGAGTCAACAGATACTTCTACCCTCGACATACCTGGGATGGAAGGAATCCGGGTCCCAGAAAGTCATCCAGTAGTCTGATGAGTAGGTGATGACATCAGACGCAACTCGCGATAGAGTTTGAACTAGACCCGAACACCCTCTCTCTCCCTCTCTCTCTCTCTCTCTCTCTCGATCCCTCGATCGAGAACAGCCAGCCATTTGCGGCGCTGGCCACCGCACCTGGAAATGGCGAAGCGGCTGCTCCTTCACCTTGGTACGCTCTTCTTCTCGCGTTCTCTTCGTTGTTCTCCGGCTGCCTCTTGGTTTCTTTCAAACCTGAGATCAGGAAAGGGGTTTTATAGTTATTGGGGGATATCTTACTCCCTTCGCTGTCACTTTCTGGTGCAAAGGCGATTTCTTTATTGGTAATCCCCAATTGCGCGTCCGATTCAAGGTGAACTAAAGATGAAAGAAAATTGGTGTTTTTACCGCTTATTCCCCCGATTCGTTTACAATTTTGACCGTGCGGATGCCAAGTTTCTTTGGTGCTCCCCTTTTGCTTCTCGCGTGCTTATTGTGTGTTCCTTCTTGGTAATTTTAGCTTTCTTTTTTCGGCGAGATATGCATTGAGATTTAGGGCTTCAACTAGCTTTAATTGTAGTCCGATTCAAATTTGATGATGACGATGGTAAAACTTGCAATTTTTATTAGACGAAAAAGAAAAAGATTTTGCTTACAAGGCCTCAAGAACTCTCTGATTTCTTCTAAATTTGATTTTTTTCATGGAAATGAAAAGGAGATCATAATTGAGTGATCCGCATCTAATTGTATTTTCTTTCTTGCTCATCTACATGGTGGAAATACCAATGAGAAAAAAGGGTTTCAAATATTGTAAATGAGTCTTTATTAGGTGCTTCGTCTTGTTCATGTAAAGATTTGATCTTTTTTTCTGGTCCCTTTCTTCTCTGTAATTTCTTTTCCCTTCCAGATTCTAGCATACGCTCTATGAGAAAACAGGATTCGTACCTGCAACTTGTATCCGGTGTTCTAAACCGATGCCTTTCGCAACACTCCGAAGAGGAGGAATCGGAGAAAGTGCGGAATACTAACTTAAGTAAGGCTGAAACTTTACCGCATATTAAAGATGCCCAGCATGACGAGCCTGGTAGCTATGATAGTGGTAGAGATAGTTCTGATGATGATGATGGATGGAAGCGGAAACTTGAAGTTGCTTGGCTCTCCAAAGCTCTTGATCCAGCGTTGCAGTTGTATAAGTGGGCATCTTCTGCAGGTTCTTTTATTTTTTGCTTGATTTCTTATCTTCAATTTGTGCTGTTAGATCTCTGACTTTCAGAATAGTCAACTAAAGTTTTTGTTGATAATTTTCTGTCTCCTCTACTCTTAAAATCTCTGTAGTGTTCTTTATATTTTGCCAGAAATGACTTTTATAATTTTCAATTTTATAATCAACTGCAGGTATTTATCCAAAATTTTTTGCTTGTTAGTTCATTGCCAGTATTTACATATTCAGACATCAGACTTAGGATCTGAAGGATTCTTTATAACAATGGTGCTTGACTTGCAGCAGGTAGCAACGAGAAGCAGAGTACACCCTTTGGCACTAGGTCTTTCAGTGAGATTCTTATGAGTATTCAGCGAAGTAAAGTTGGCATTCAGGACTGGAGCCTCAGCGACTTAACAGTTGGTCTTTATCTTATTTACCTCAGCCAAGCTTCGTCTAAGAAGATTGAGGAGTTCAAGGGTGTTCAGATCTTTTCAGATGCTATAGTAATTTCTTGCCTATTCTCTCACCAAAAGATGTCATTGACAATTGACACTATATACTTTTTTTTTTTTAATGAAAGCACTGAAATCAGAATTATTGAAGCAAATGGCGGCATTTTTATAATTGGAGATGTACTTTTCCTATATTATTTCCTGGAAGACCTTATCCTTGTTTGCTGTTTGAAGCCAGTACCAACCAGACAAGGCTTTATGTCTATGACCAAGTTAAAATGTCGACTGCAGTAGATTTTTTTTGAAAAAACTTGGAAGTCTTAATACAGGAGTTTGCATTTTTACAATCCAAACTCATTTTGGATGCTTCTATCTGCTGGCATCCTTTACAAGTCGGACAGATTATGTTATCTGTTATGACATTGATTTTTTTTTTTTTGCTATCTTTTCTTTTTTCATATTGACACTTTTTTTTGCCACTTTACTAAAGGAAATTCATAGGTACCATAAGTGAACTTAAGCAAAGTCCTTTTAGTAGGAGGTGAGTTTGGATGTTTATTGTGGCAGTCTCAGAACTCATGACATCCCCTTAGAATAGTCAATATGAGAGCGTAAGTTATTGATACATCAGAAGAATACTTTCTAGAGGAGTATGATATCTATTCCCTGAACATTGTCTTTGGGGGCCTAGACAATTATCAATAAGTAGGAATGTAGGATTTTTGAGAACTTTGCTCTTGTCAATGCCCTTTAAGCATTCTCTGAACGTGTCCAACTTAGATGAAAGACCCAAATATTTATAAGTAATTAACAAGTGACTTCTGTGTCAGGCTAAGGATTTAGCTTTCTCCAGTAGATAATCTGGAGATATTACATCTTTTTTACCTACATTCTTTTGCAGAGAATATGGTGCTGCCCTCTATGCATCTTCACCATGGTGCCAGTTTAATGTCACTGGATTGTTGTTGGGAACTAGCTATTTAAGTAAATGTTTTCTTGAAATTATTAGTTATCTAATTCATGTCAGTTAGAATTTTTTATTCACTATCTCCATCACCTCACAACATGAAATTTCTGTTTGTACAAGGATTCATCGGAGTATACTTCTGTGTGATAACATGAATATGTGTATCTTCTTTCACGTTGAGAGATCATTGACTTATCCAGGGTTCTTAAATGTTTTTTTTTCTCAACTTGATAAAAAACATGTATGTTTATTCTGTGGGTTATGGATGTATTTTATAGAGTTTCTAGTAAACTCAACCTAAATTTTGTCTAATTTCTTATATTCTAGTGACCTATGAACTCGTGTTTAATTGAAATTTTCAATTGGTGAACCCTAGAAGCTCTTGTGTGTCTAAATGACTGTTTTATGATATATTTCACAAGTAACTATAGCCGAGCTCTTCTTTTAGAGAATATTTGTAGGCATTTTTATAATGATTCTGACTTCCACAATCTGGCATTTCCCAGGTTCAAGAGCTTATCTATTATCTTGAGCTAGCAAAGGGTTCTTATAAAGACAATGCTACTGCTCTTGCACGGCATAGCATGCTTCGAGAGAGGAACATTGTGAAGTTCATTAAAAATTCAAGTCTACTGAGGCCTGGTTACTACATTGGAATCGACACACGCAACAAACAGGTTATTTTTGGGATTCGTGGAACTCATAATGTCTATGACCTTATTACTGATATAGTTTCTTCAAGCAATCAAGAAGTGTCATTTGAAGGTTTCTCCACCCACTTTGGAACAGCTGAAGCTGCTCGTTGGTATCTTCATCATGAGTTAGGCACTGTTCGAAAACTGCTGGGAAAGCACAAGGTGGGTAAAAGATTTGCTATAATTACCGTATAAGTTGCTTTATATGTTTAATTCTGTTTATTTCCTTTATGTTAGTTGCTTCTGCTAACTCTGTAACTACTTTCGTCACTGGCAATATTTTTTGTTTCCACAGGATTATAAGTTAAGGCTGGTTGGGCATTCCCTTGGTGGTGCATCAGCTGCTTTACTTGCAATAATGTTGCGGAAACAAGCAGCGGACAAGTTGGGATTTGATCCTGAGATAGTATCTGCTGTTGGATTTGGAACTCCACCTTGTGTCTCAAAAGAACTGGCTGAAAGCTGTGTCAGCTATGTTACTACAGTTGTGTTACAGGTTAGCATTAGACGACAACATTTGTATGTTGTGTAATTTTGTTGATGTTGTAGTTTCCTGTTGATGTATGGCCCTCTTTTTGTTTACACCTTTTCTTCTTTCTTTTGCAGGATGATATAATTCCTAGGTTGAGTATAGTTTCATTGACAAGATTGCGAAATGAAATTCTGGAAGCCGATTGGTAAGTATCACAAAGTATTGGCATTGTTTTAAGACTTTTAAACATCAGACCACATTCTTATTTGTGTCATCAGGACACAAGGGATAATGACTGTGAGATATTGGGTATTGGAGTCATTGCTGGGTTGGGCTGAGTCAAATCTGCTCCCCACTGTTTTTAATCCCCTCCAATTCAAGAAAATATATCCTCTTGAATCAATGTCTTTTTGTTAATTGTTGTGGCTCACAAAGTAGATTTTGAATGTTTGAGTCTTTGAGAAGTCGCTTATATGATATATATGCCAAAAAAATGTGTTGCTTGTGGAATGCACTGAATCGTTGTTTATACTTTATAGAACATACAAGTAATCTTAAGTTCTCCATGAGGTTCTCTTATTTTCTTCAATTTTTTAGCTTATTGTTCTGATATGCTTATCTGTTTTAGTTATTTCATAACAATTTCAGGATGAGCGTCCTAGGGAAGGAAGACTGGAAGGGGATTGTAGACTTGGTTACAAATGCTAAACAAGTTGTCTCTTCAGTGCAAGATGTGGCTAGGAAAGTTACTGATTTTGCTAAGCTTAGGAGCACATCAAATTCTTCTGGTATGCTTCTCAAGGATATTGTGATATTGGCACTGTGCTAAAAATCTCACTGATATCATATCAAAATATCTACATAAATTGCATGGAATTTTGTTCTATGAAGAGCTATTTCAACTCTGCCTAGTAAAAAATCTTTCTAATTGGTCATTTTAGCTAAATTCTATGATTAACTTTTAGATGCAACTTCTGGAAGAGTTTTCTTAAATTGATATATGTAGGCAATAGCGGTTGATCTAAATAATTATTAATACCTTAGATGTGCATTTTCCACATTTGAGACTTTTTATTGTATGCATGTTAGGGAAATGCCATAGCCAATATATGTCATGTAATAACCAACAGAAACTTTTATAGCAGTAGAATTTTATGAATTTAGAATGGTCACTAGTAGTGTAGGATTAAAAGTAGTCCATCTTTCATATGACTGGGTTAGGAACCACTAACAATGTGGAATACGTAATGTGAAGATCTGACCTTGACTATGCTGAAATGATCTTGATGGTTAATTTTGGTGATTTTGATTGCATTTGTCAAATCATTTATGCTTCCACTATATGTTTCATTGATGACCATTTGTTGGATACCCTGGCCATTTTGGTCTACTCTCTCTCTCTCTCTCTCTCTCTCTCAGCTGTTGCCACCGCGGCCCCCCCACACCCCAACCACACACAACACCCCCCCCCCCCCCCCCCACCCCAAACCCCATTTTCTTTTTATGGTTACCTTATTCATCTCTAAAGTCTCCTCCAACAGCATCAGACACTTTTGATGCATGATGCAGCTGATGTATGTTTCAGCTGGTTACCTTATTCAACTAAAGTCTCCTCCAACAGCATCATACCTTGTTCATCTAAAGTCTCCTCCAGCTTAGATAACTGTGACATTCTGAGGAATTGATCAATTGGCTCTGTATGGAGAGTGGCCTTTTTAATCACACTCCACTCCTGATCTACTCATTGATCTTGAAGATATGTTTCAGGTGTTGCTGCTCGGCCATGACTCTTAAGCTTTATTAGGTTAAATCATCAAAATTTACCAAGGTTGGATCTGTTAAGATAGTTCATTGTTAGCATGTAATATCCTGTTTCCAGGCACAACCTGGGGACTTCAGTGTTTATTTCAGTTGTTTCTTGGCTTTTGCAAACATACAGCATTTGATCTGTTAATGAATGATCGGTGAAACATCCTTTGACACATGACACCTTTATGAGCTAGCTTTCTAGGGCAATATCTCTACAGTCTCTGCAAACTGGTGAAATCTTATGCACTACTTGTCTCCACAATAACGACAACAACAACAAAGTCATAAAATTTCAACTATTTGGGGTTGGCTACATGGATCATCTTCATGAGCTACATAAATCATTGCATCTGTGTCCTCCCAGCCTATGAGCTTGATGGCAGACTAATCATTTCTTCATATGGAATCATTGTGTCTGTAATTCTGTGTGACAAGTAATTTATAAATGAGTATGCTGTATATATCTTTACGGTAAGGATGCATGAAGAGACCTATGAATATGTGGATTATGATGCGGCTTTCTCTTGTTGTAGAAGCAATCCAAGGAAAAGATTCTGTTGCTTCAATGAAGTTCAACACAGATGCCCGAGCAATTGTTGAACAACAGGAAGCTCTTCCGGAGGAGCTCTTTGTACCAGGAACCATTTATTACCTCAAGCGTAATGTTGATGATATTGATGGCTGCAAGAAAAGTGAATCATATTCACTTTGGGAGAGGCATCCAGATCAAAATTTCCGTAGGATAATGATTTCTGGCAATTTGATCTCTGACCATAGATGCGATAGCCATTATTTCGCCCTAAGGGACGTGCTCAAAAGCCTGCCAATCTCTAGTGATTGAAAAT
Source organism: Musa acuminata AAA Group (assembly GCF_036884655.1). Taxonomy (NCBI): domain Eukaryota; kingdom Viridiplantae; phylum Streptophyta; class Magnoliopsida; order Zingiberales; family Musaceae; genus Musa; species Musa acuminata. Next base: position 1,500,263 of record NC_088327.1, read on the forward strand.
GTTCTGCCTTTTGGCAGAAATCTAAAGATACGATTGGGCTGCGGTACACAAAAGGGCTCCTTTGATATCCAAGCCATACATTTTTGACCATTATGTAATTAGATACTTGATCTCCATGCTGAATTTTTTTAGTGTATGGAATCCCCAAATAACTTATGATTTCAGTGTATCGGCATTGTTTTCCATGTATAGATGGCAGAAATAAATTTGTAGAAATTTGCTTTTATGCATTTTATCTGGTTTTTGCAAGCCTTTTTTTTTTTTCAGATATGGTTACAACAATGATAAATCAAGTATTTGGTTGTATGAAGAATTCATGTCAGTAGTTTTGTTGTATGATCTGGTCACCAGGCAACACAATCAAGGTATTCAATGCATATTCGTGATCCTTTTTAGAGTTATTTATCATTTTTTTCGGTGCTTTCGAGTGTTTTCTCATATGTAATTGATCTCATATTTACTTTTGACAGGGTTTTGATTTGCTATTTTTTTCTTTATAAAATGTGAAATGTTTTTTTTTTTTTTTTTTGTTGTGCGGAGTATCGGGTTGGATGGAGTTATGGTTATTTGCACATTTTTAATGTATCCGTTTTTTATTTATGAAAGTGGACATTGAGGAATCCTTTTGTATGGTATGTGATCCTATACTCAGTTTAACAGTATAAAAATGGTAGTTACCTTAGGTTGGTGGTTGCCCCAATTTTAATTTTTATTACACTTTTTGTGGGGTGATGATAGTGAATTTATCTACCCATTCATTTTTCTAAATTCTTTCCTTTGTGTATTCATTTGTATGATGTGAGTTAATAATATATGTAATTCAGGTATAATTAGAATTATTTAAGTCATGAGATATTTTTGTATTATCCGAGCAACGAATAAGTTGATTAGTTTCAAAATCGAACAACGAATAAGTCTCGACGTCTTTAAATATCGCCTCTCTTCCGGCTTTACTTTTAGTCTCACTCCGAGTTCTCTACCTCAACAAACAAACAAGCAAGCAAACGACTGACATCCTCATCGTGCATCTCTCCCACCTTCGAAGATCGACGCTATATGCTTCGTCGAGGGGTCCAGCGCTTGGAAGAACTGTCTCCGACTCACTCGCTACGGCCGCATCTGATCTAACATACGAACACCACGATCGATTGGACGTGACAGCTAACCCATTGCCTCATGTCCTGTATCCATCAGTCACCGCTGGTCTTCTGGCCATCGTTGGCCCCCGTGCATGGCAATTCTCGGAGAGAGATGCATGGCGGTGTAAACCGCCGTCTGCATGAAGTCGCACCACCTGTTCTGCATCGACTACTAGTTCATGCATTAACCCTCGCCCGGAGGAACTGATCTCATGCTTGGACGTTCATGACAACGACGAGAGAGGGATTGTCGCAGAAAGACAAAGCCTAAAGCCTGGAATCCGGTCATCATGTGGAAAGAAACATCCATGGTGGCGCCCCCTCACGTGACCTCGCTGTCGGTTTGACCAGTCTCATGAGGGTACTTTCATGAGGTTTCTCTTCCTGCAACTGTTCCAAGAAATGGCAACGACGATTGCACAGGAATTCGAGTTCACGCACGCTCTCTCCGCATCCGGATCCTGTTCTTCCACGGCAGATTCAGGGTCGCGTTCGAGGTGCACAGAACCAAGCAAATCATTGATGATTAATAACGATGATGATGAGCTCTAATTATTTGGGCATCTCCTCCTAATGATACGAACTGCGCGCCTAATCGTGAGCTCCAAAGGGCAGGCGTTGGATTCTTTACTACCGTCTCTTCTTGGGCTTGTCTCCCCTGTTCCCAACCCTCCACCCCCACTAACCCTGGTTTCTCACGCCGTTGCCGCGAGAGCCCTGTGGCTGCCATCATTCACTGTCCTCCATTGCCGCACCACACGCTTGCGACGTGGTGGGGCTTCGATTTGACAGGTTCGGTGATCTCATCCTTGTGGCCCTTGTGTGGGCGCATGCGGGGTGAATCCCCAGGCTTCCAGCACTGTCTCCTGCTCTCTCTCTCTCTCTCTCCATGCATATTACCCGTCGAGCCTCGAACAAATGCCAAATCGTCTCTCTCCGACTGGAAGCAGTATTAAATTACATAGCAGAACGAGTTGTGGCCACGAAGATGTTTTCACTAGTAAAGGTGGGTGTCATTGTAGAAACATGAAAGAAATGTGGGCTTTGGCCGTACCTTTTCTTCTGGAGATCTTACAATAATACCACGCGAACCATCGGCATTACTGTTCATAGTGAGCCTTCAAGAACTAATCCTTTGGAGATCAAACAAGAAAGGCCCATTGTTAAGGTCGAGTCGTATCTCACAGCCTAACATGAAAGGCAAAGGTGGGGGGGCCGATCGCATGCTTTCTTTCTCACCTCTCTCCACGGCAGGCATCTCCAGAGAAACAGTTCTCTTTCTCCGAGTGCTGTTGGTGTGCTTCCTCTGCTCGCATGCAGTCTGGCCAGATGGCTTGGCCTTCGCTCGGAAAAAAGAAATGGTATTGTGTTGGCCGTCACAGAATCAGCCATACCTCCATGGCTCAGTGGCAAACAAGCTTGGATGAGCAGAACAATGGCAGCCATAATATAATGGGCTGCAGGTAGATGATAATGCCATGACGACAGACGTGAATAATTATTATATGTCCTGATAATTATTTCAAAGCAAAATCGGCATATCCTATCACCCCTCTCATCAATTCCTGATGAGAGTCTCCTGTTTGATGACAGGAAAAGAAAGATCAGGTGTGGTCATAATCAGTAGCTTCACGATCGAGCTGAACATGGTAAATCAAGGAACCGAAAGATTTCAAGAACTAGTATCGCTTGCCACAAAATGAGTCCAAGAAATGATAGGACGCTGTGAGGAATGCACAATGCACTGTTCGGAATGTAATGTCACTGCAGTTCTCTCATGTTCATGTCTTTTGGCTGTGTTCATCACAAGAGTCTTTGGCTATAGATCACGAGTAACACGACCGAAGGTAAACATTGCCTTTCGGCCGTGAGCAGAAGAAACGAGAAGAATTGGTGCCGAAGCAAACCGGAACGGGGTGGGTCATCTCGAGCCACTTCTGTCGTCTAAGGAATCGAAAGGGAGACGAGACGAAACGAAGGCCCAGCCGTAGTATAATAATGGCTGTTGCTGGCCATTAAGCAGACCGACGCAAATAACCTATTTGGTATTGTAGTGTGATCCGCTCCGCTCTTTTCTGGTGCTTATAAGAAGCTGGCGATCCTCCGCGGAGGCTGAGATCAAAGCGATCGGCAGCTCCATCGTCATCATCATCGTCACCATCATCATCATCATCCGAGATGACTGGGTTCGGCTCTCCCTGCGGCGCCTGCAAGTTCCTGAGGAGGAAGTGCGTGAGAGGGTGCGTGTTCGCCCCCTACTTCTGCCATGAACAAGGAGCCGCGCACTTCGCCGCCATCCACAAGGTGTTCGGGGCGAGCAACGCGTCCAAGCTCCTCCTGCAGCTGCCGATCTCCGACCGGCCCGAGGCGGCGCTCACCATCTCCTACGAGGCCCAAGCCCGGCTGCAGGACCCCGTCTACGGGTGCGTCTCCCACATCTTCGCTCTCCAGCAACAGGTGAGCAACAGCACTCGGAATTTCCGCTGCTTCCTCCTCGACACAAATCGTGATCCTCTGTTTCGTCTCGTAGATTCTGACTCTGGAAGCACAGTTAGCTTCTTTGAAGGCTCAAACTGCCCGAGGCTTCGGCAACGAACACGAGTTCAGTGAGAAGCTCCCACGTCACCGACAAGGGGATAGCTTTCTTCGACCTTTGGGATCAGACGCCGCCACGAATCCCCAACTCATGCCGTACCCAGACGACGCGGTTCTGTCTTCTCAACAGTGTCACCATCACCACTCCTCGTACATGACCGACGACGGCTCCTCTTGCGCCATGGCCAGCTCGCTCGACGTGCAGGATAACGCATGGAGGCCGGCGTGTCATGACATGGAGGAGCTTCTCCAGTCGGTGGCATTTGGTCACCTGAATTGTGCATGAGCAGAAGCATCAGCAGCAGCAGAAGAAGAAGACCCTCGATCGTCGGCATCCATCCACACAAATTTTGTGCCTCGGAACTCTCCACGAGTTCGCTGCAGCAGCATTTCTTGGTCCTATCTATGTATATGTGAGACCTGACGAGGAGGCATGGCGATGTACTCTTCAAGCTCATGTTGTCTTCGTAATGGAGAGCCATGGAGCTCCAAGTTATTTGAATACTGCATGCAGAACAGAACAAACAAGGAATCTACCAAAGACGACAAGCATCAAATGCTCATAATGGTGGAAATGAGTTCCAAGTTCTATGGCACTTTTATTGCTAGATTAAATTAGAATTGGTAGATTCATTCACAAGCTTGAAATACTCATTTCTTTTGAAGCTCTCTTCTAAGGGGTCTGCCATCAATCAATATTAAGATCAATACAAAATTATTAGCCCATCTAACTCATCAATTAATTAGACATAATCAAAATAGATAAATAAAAATTTTAATTATTGAAAATAATTATCCTAATTGGCTTTGAGATGTAGTTTGGTGGGGATAGATAATCAACATCCATCACTGTCTACCTATTAACAAAAAAAGAAAGAAGAGAAACAAGTAGATGATACCATAGAGGATAATCCACATATATGAAATCTACATCCTATAAGAATTGATATTTGATAAAAATAAATTTATCATTTAATTATTAAATTAATTTTTATATATAAGCA